>NW_026609449.1:0-31673 GCF_029499605.1 Hyla sarda
TACAAAAGTAAAGATAATGGCGGGAAAGATGTTCCTAACCTTTTTACTTTCTTTTACATAAAGTATTTCTGTTTCTGTTTTAAAATTATTAAATCCGATGGCATTTTTAGCTGCTTTTTAAGGTACGCTGCGGGCATGGTTTTTAAAAGATGGTTGCGCATCCCTCTGAACGCTCCGGTGCTTCTGTGTCCCCCAAAACATTATGTGGTGTTGGAAAAGACAGTCAGGCTCCTAGGTCTCCAAGATTTGGAGCCTGACATACTGGGGGACCAGAGAAAGGTATCAAAGGTCCTCAGGCGGAGTGAGGTTACCCTGGCAGTGTCCAATTTCACACAGGCAAGATCCAAAAAGGTATGGCGGAACGTGTACGGGAAGTTTCTGGCGAATGTACACAGGGATCTTGCCTGGGCAATCGTCCACCAGTGCCTCCCTACTCGTGAGTTTCAGCACAGGCGAGGACTGGTGGCGAGAGCCAAGTGCCCGAGAGATGGCTGCGGAGTGGACGAAACGGTGCTGCACATATTTTGGAACTGCCCTTTTGCACGGGAGCTTTGGAGGAAGGTAGGCCCACTTTTGAAGTGGGCCTGCGGCCTAAAAGATTTTAATCACGAATGTGTCTTTTACGGTCTTTTTAACTGCCCCAATTTTAAACAGCAGATGATCTGCTGGATGATTATTAATTGTTTTAAAAATGCCATCTGGAAAGTTAGGAACATCTTACTTTTTAAACATGATTTTATTGATGTTAAAAACTGTATAAAGCTGGCCCTGAGTGAGATGTACATCTATTACCTAAGAGACAAGAAACAGTTGGGGGCCAGCGAGGCAGCATCCATGTGGTGTCTGCCTCTATGGAACGAAATAACAGTATAATCAGTTTTTATGACATTTGTATAATGTTTTATCCTGCCATTTTTATTTTTTCTCCTTTTATTACTGGTTTTATTATTTGTATTTTAAAACTTTTGTGAACCTTTTATTATTTTGCATTTTAAATTTTGTATGGTTTCTTATTTATTCAATAAAATTTTGTTGAAACCTTATCTGTTCTTATCAGTTTTTCATGCCGGTGGACCGTAACGCCGATATGGGGCTGGTGGGGATGGGTGCTGCATGGAGGATGCAGGTGTACCAGGGCTTTCCGGGGCTGGTTCTGAGGAATCAGCTCAACGGCTGCCCCGATGTGACCTGTTCCCTCCGGGTCTCGCCATGAGGCTGAGAGGGTCTAGAGCCGAGGTACTTTTGTGCCTCGGGGAGTGGTGACCCCGAGGTGCCGAAACTCACTGGGAGGATAGACTCACTGAGTTGAAGCACGGGCACCATAATCTCTTCACCTTGTGGCACTCACCTCTTGATTCCCGGCCTTCTGGCTAGGATCAGAGAAATTTTTATAGATCCGGCCGGATGTCCGGGCAGTATATCTGCACACATTCACTTATTTATTTATTTTTTGTCTCACTGTGTCACTTTTTGCGTGTTGTGTGTTCACAGGATTTGTCAGGATGCGGTAGCCCTTCTGGGTGTCCCTCCCGGCGGTCTAGGGGAGGTGTGTGTGGCCATTAGGTTCCGCACCTCCCTGCAAACACCCCGGGTACTCCTGCTTTGGCAGGGTACCTACCGTAATTGGCTCTGCGGGCAGATACCTTGGCTAACGCCAAGGGGGATGCCGGGAGCATTTGTGGTCCCCTAGTAGCTTCGGCGAAAAGGGACATCGAACCTGGAACCTCGCAGGTACCTTTTGGTCCGGAGGCGAAGGGTAAGGTTTGTTGGGGGGCCTCTCTCCTATCGGAGAAGGGCTTGCGATAGACCGCATCCTTTGTGCACGTTTTTTTAGTGTAACACGTTTGCACTTTTTCTTGCACTTTGGGTGAATCGAAAGCACGTTCCTCGGCTTTAGATAAAAAAAAAATCTGTTCTTATCAGTTTAATATCTGATACGTCCCCTATCTGGGGACCATATATTAAATGGATTTTTGAGAACGGGGGCCGATTTCGAAGCTTGCTTCCGTCGCCCTATGCATTGACCCGATATGGCAGTATCTTCGGGTACAGTGCACCACCCCCTTACAGGGTTAAAAAGAAAGATTCCTACTTTCATTGCTACCTGCTTGCTGGCTAGCCAGCTAGCCAGCCCTGTGGGCCTTGCTGCTGCAGCCAAAAAACAAAAGGTGGTGCTGCTGCTGCTGCTTCTGCTGCTTCTGCTTGTGTCTGGCCGCTGTTGGAGCGTCCAGGCACAGGACTTCTGCTGCTGCTGACTAAATGGCCTCCTTAATTGGATCATTTGAGTAGCCAGCACACCTGTGCAGGTAGGGCATGACATGATAGGCAGCTGCCTTGATAGCGGGTGGGTGCTGAATGTTCCTAATTGACAAAATAAGATTAATGCTTATGAAGAAATATAAAATCTCATCCCTTCCCCAATATCGCGCCACACCCCTACCCCTTAATTCCCTGGTTGAACTTGATGGACATATGTCTTTTTTCGACCGTACTAACTATGTAACTATGTAACATAACATGGGGGGGGGGGGTCTCCTGGCTGTTCACACAGGTGTGTCATTGCTGTACATTGACCATGCATTGCTTCTGTGGTATTGCAAAGGCAAAGACAAATGCTTCCAGCCATCCATTGCACTAATGGATTGGTCATCAGCTGGCTGTCTATGTCCCGCATCAATATAGACCAAAGTACAGAGGGTTAGGCTATGCTATTGTGCACCTACCTGATGCATCAGAAGGTGCGAGGCCCTTGCTAAATTCTGTGCACAGACTTTGAGATCTATACTTTAGACTGTATCTAAACCTGCTCCAACATGGACTGACATTCTGGCCTACTTTCAGCCGATGCGACTTGTCTGTCGCTGAACAGTCGCTTTTTATGTATTCAGCACCTATGTATAATGTTGTAAAAATGCTCTAGAAGCTAAAGTCGCAGAAATGTCACACATATTTGGCCTGCAACTTTCTGTGCGACAAATTCAGACAGGAAAAATCAGTATAAATCCTTAGAAAATTATCCCCCAGTGTCTCCATCTGCTGGCGGTATTGAATAAGCATTGCTGCACTGATGGGGTATGCATTAGACGAAAAAAAAGAAGAAAAAGAAGAATAATACGCCCAGAAAAGAGGCGAAAAGGAGAAAAACGTAAAAAAACGTGAAAAAAAAGTAAGAGGAAGAGAAGGGAAAAAAAGGTGGAAATGGGTTTAAAAGTGATTTCGGCGGAGAATATATATATATATATATATATATATATATATATATATATACGCGCACACACACACATATATATAAACGTATTCTCCGTTGAGATATTGCAGCCGCTGCTGTGTCCAGGCCCAGGAGCCTTAGCACTGTGCTGTGATGTCACTCAATACCACTGACATCACTAGGTGTAAACAACATCTCTCCTTTGCTGTGTATGTGACTATGGAGCTGTTTGGTGATGTCGTCTATTATGGCCTTCATAGAAGCAACAGGAGATTGTTGCATCCATCTAGAACCCTCAGAACTACAGTGCTATGATGTCACTCACTTCCACAGGCCTTGCAGAGTGTAAACAACAACAACCCAGCTTTGTTGTGTATGTAACCATAGGGATTTGTGATGTCACCTAGAACCTTCACAGCAGCGACAGCTTTATGAGGAGCATCAGCACTGCTCTGCCTGAGCAGAACCATCACCGCCATAGGTTGTCAAATAACCCGGATTTAACCCACACAGGTAAGTCCAATGGGGTGCAGGCATGTCCTCTATGCTTACAGCTTCCCGTGGGTGTTGGTTTGATACCGTTTGGGGACAGCCAAGGAGGCATCTGCAGGCAACAAAGGTAGGTGTGTGCTTGTGTGTGTGTTTCCTATGCAGATCCTAAGCCCAGTGTCACATGCAAGTAGGAGGAGTAAGAAGGGTTCCTGGCAAATCCGGGTTATGGATTGCATTTAAAAAGGCCCCGTGGGAGTGCAATGGGCCCCTGTCTTGCTGCTTAGCAATAATGGTATGGGTTTAGGTTCTGCTGTGTGTACTGGTGGTTGACTGCCCCCCAGCCCAGAGTGTGCATGGAAAATTGTCTGGCAGCCTCCCTGACAGCAAGCAGTGATAGTGCCCATGAAGGGGACCTTGTTGGGCCCGCCCCTTTCACGGTTATCGCTTCTCGGCCTTTTGGCTAAGATCAAGTGTAGTATCTGTTCTTATCAGTTTAATATCTGATACGTCCCCTATCTGGGGACCATATATTAAATGGATTTTTGAGAACGGGGGCCGATTTCGAAGCTTGCTTCCGTCGCCCTATGCATTGACCCGATATGGCAGTATCTTCGGGTACAGTGCACCACCCCCTTACAGGGTTAAAAAGAAAGATTCCTACTTTCATTGCTACCTGCTTGCTGGCTAGCCAGCTAGCCAGCCCTGTGGGCCTTGCTGCTGCAGCCAAAAAACAAAAGGTGGTGCTGCTGCTGCTGCTTCTGCTGCTTCTGCTTGTGTCTGGCCGCTGTTGGAGCGTCCAGGCACAGGACTTCTGCTGCTGCTGACTAAATGGCCTCCTTAATTGGATCATTTGAGTAGCCAGCACACCTGTGCAGGTAGGGCATGACATGATAGGCAGCTGCCTTGATAGCGGGTGGGTGCTGAATGTTCCTAATTGACAAAATAAGATTAATGCTTATGAAGAAATATAAAATCTCATCCCTTCCCCAATATCGCGCCACACCCCTACCCCTTAATTCCCTGGTTGAACTTGATGGACATATGTCTTTTTTCGACCGTACTAACTATGTAACTATGTAACATAACATGGGGGGGGGGGGGGGGGGTCTCCTGGCTGTTCACACAGGTGTGTCATTGCTGTACATTGACCATGCATTGCTTCTGTGGTATTGCAAAGGCAAAGACAAATGCTTCCAGCCATCCATTGCACTAATGGATTGGTCATCAGCTGGCTGTCTATGTCCCGCATCAATATAGACCAAAGTACAGAGGGTTAGGCTATGCTATTGTGCACCTACCTGATGCATCAGAAGGTGCGAGGCCCTTGCTAAATTCTGTGCACAGACTTTGAGATCTATACTTTAGACTGTATCTAAACCTGCTCCAACATGGACTGACATTCTGGCCTACTTTCAGCCGATGCGACTTGTCTGTCGCTGAACAGTCGCTTTTTATGTATTCAGCACCTATGTATAATGTTGTAAAAATGCTCTAGAAGCTAAAGTCGCAGAAATGTCACACATATTTGGCCTGCAACTTTCTGTGCGACAAATTCAGACAGGAAAAATCAGTATAAATCCTTAGAAAATTATCCCCCAGTGTCTCCATCTGCTGGCGGTATTGAATAAGCATTGCTGCACTGATGGGGTATGCATTAGACGAAAAAAAAGAAGAAAAAGAAGAATAATACGCCCAGAAAAGAGGCGAAAAGGAGAAAAACGTAAAAAAACGTGAAAAAAAAGTAAGAGGAAGAGAAGGGAAAAAAAGGTGGAAATGGGTTTAAAAGTGATTTCGGCGGAGAAATATATATATATATATATATATATATATATATATATATATATATACGCGCACACACACACATATATATAAACGTATTCTCCGTTGAGATATTGCAGCCGCTGCTGTGTCCAGGCCCAGGAGCCTTAGCACTGTGCTGTGATGTCACTCAATACCACTGACATCACTAGGTGTAAACAACATCTCTCCTTTGCTGTGTATGTGACTATGGAGCTGTTTGGTGATGTCGTCTATTATGGCCTTCATAGAAGCAACAGGAGATTGTTGCATCCATCTAGAACCCTCAGAACTACAGTGCTATGATGTCACTCACTTCCACAGGCCTTGCAGAGTGTAAACAACAACAACCCAGCTTTGTTGTGTATGTAACCATAGGGATTTGTGATGTCACCTAGAACCTTCACAGCAGCGACAGCTTTATGAGGAGCATCAGCACTGCTCTGCCTGAGCAGAACCATCACCGCCATAGGTTGTCAAATAACCCGGATTTAACCCACACAGGTAAGTCCAATGGGGTGCAGGCATGTCCTCTATGCTTACAGCTTCCCGTGGGTGTTGGTTTGATACCGTTTGGGGACAGCCAAGGAGGCATCTGCAGGCAACAAAGGTAGGTGTGTGCTTGTGTGTGTGTTTCCTATGCAGATCCTAAGCCCAGTGTCACATGCAAGTAGGAGGAGTAAGAAGGGTTCCTGGCAAATCCGGGTTATGGATTGCATTTAAAAAGGCCCCGTGGGAGTGCAATGGGCCCCTGTCTTGCTGCTTAGCAATAATGGTATGGGTTTAGGTTCTGCTGTGTGTACTGGTGGTTGACTGCCCCCCAGCCCAGAGTGTGCATGGAAAATTGTCTGGCAGCCTCCCTGACAGCAAGCAGTGATAGTGCCCATGAAGGGGACCTTGTTGGGCCCGCCCCTTTCACGGTTATCGCTTCTCGGCCTTTTGGCTAAGATCAAGTGTAGTATCTGTTCTTATCAGTTTTTCATGCCGGTGGACCGTAACGCCGATATGGGGCTGGTGGGGATGGGTGCTGCATGGAGGATGCAGGTGTACCAGGGCTTTCCGGGGCTGGTTCTGAGGAATCAGCTCAACGGCTGCCCCGATGTGACCTGTTCCCTCCGGGTCTCGCCATGAGGCTGAGAGGGTCTAGAGCCGAGGTACTTTTGTGCCTCGGGGAGTGGTGACCCCGAGGTGCCGAAACTCACTGGGAGGATAGACTCACTGAGTTGAAGCACGGGCACCATAATCTCTTCACCTTGTGGCACTCACCTCTTGATTCCCGGCCTTCTGGCTAGGATCAGAGAAATTTTTATAGATCCGGCCGGATGTCCGGGCAGTATATCTGCACACATTCACTTATTTATTTATTTTTTGTCTCACTGTGTCACTTTTTGCGTGTTGTGTGTTCACAGGATTTGTCAGGATGCGGTAGCCCTTCTGGGTGTCCCTCCCGGCGGTCTAGGGGAGGTGTGTGTGGCCATTAGGTTCCGCACCTCCCTGCAAACACCCCGGGTACTCCTGCTTTGGCAGGGTACCTACCGTAATTGGCTCTGCGGGCAGATACCTTGGCTAACGCCAAGGGGGATGCCGGGAGCATTTGTGGTCCCCTAGTAGCTTCGGCGAAAAGGGACATCGAACCTGGAACCTCGCAGGTACCTTTTGGTCCGGAGGCGAAGGGTAAGGTTTGTTGGGGGGCCTCTCTCCTATCGGAGAAGGGCTTGCGATAGACCGCATCCTTTGTGCACGTTTTTTTAGTGTAACACGTTTGCACTTTTTCTTGCACTTTGGGTGAATCGAAAGCACGTTCCTCGGCTTTAGATAAAAAAAAAATCTGTTCTTATCAGTTTAATATCTGATACGTCCCCTATCTGGGGACCATATATTAAATGGATTTTTGAGAACGGGGGCCGATTTCGAAGCTTGCTTCCGTCGCCCTATGCATTGACCCGATATGGCAGTATCTTCGGGTACAGTGCACCACCCCCTTACAGGGTTAAAAAGAAAGATTCCTACTTTCATTGCTACCTGCTTGCTGGCTAGCCAGCTAGCCAGCCCTGTGGGCCTTGCTGCTGCAGCCAAAAAACAAAAGGTGGTGCTGCTGCTGCTGCTTCTGCTGCTTCTGCTTGTGTCTGGCCGCTGTTGGAGCGTCCAGGCACAGGACTTCTGCTGCTGCTGACTAAATGGCCTCCTTAATTGGATCATTTGAGTAGCCAGCACACCTGTGCAGGTAGGGCATGACATGATAGGCAGCTGCCTTGATAGCGGGTGGGTGCTGAATGTTCCTAATTGACAAAATAAGATTAATGCTTATGAAGAAATATAAAATCTCATCCCTTCCCCAATATCGCGCCACACCCCTACCCCTTAATTCCCTGGTTGAACTTGATGGACATATGTCTTTTTTCGACCGTACTAACTATGTAACTATGTAACATAACATGGGGGGGGGGGGTCTCCTGGCTGTTCACACAGGTGTGTCATTGCTGTACATTGACCATGCATTGCTTCTGTGGTATTGCAAAGGCAAAGACAAATGCTTCCAGCCATCCATTGCACTAATGGATTGGTCATCAGCTGGCTGTCTATGTCCCGCATCAATATAGACCAAAGTACAGAGGGTTAGGCTATGCTATTGTGCACCTACCTGATGCATCAGAAGGTGCGAGGCCCTTGCTAAATTCTGTGCACAGACTTTGAGATCTATACTTTAGACTGTATCTAAACCTGCTCCAACATGGACTGACATTCTGGCCTACTTTCAGCCGATGCGACTTGTCTGTCGCTGAACAGTCGCTTTTTATGTATTCAGCACCTATGTATAATGTTGTAAAAATGCTCTAGAAGCTAAAGTCGCAGAAATGTCACACATATTTGGCCTGCAACTTTCTGTGCGACAAATTCAGACAGGAAAAATCAGTATAAATCCTTAGAAAATTATCCCCCAGTGTCTCCATCTGCTGGCGGTATTGAATAAGCATTGCTGCACTGATGGGGTATGCATTAGACGAAAAAAAAGAAGAAAAAGAAGAATAATACGCCCAGAAAAGAGGCGAAAAGGAGAAAAACGTAAAAAAACGTGAAAAAAAAGTAAGAGGAAGAGAAGGGAAAAAAAGGTGGAAATGGGTTTAAAAGTGATTTCGGCGGAGAAATATATATATATATATATATATATATATATATATATATATATATACGCGCACACACACACATATATATAAACGTATTCTCCGTTGAGATATTGCAGCCGCTGCTGTGTCCAGGCCCAGGAGCCTTAGCACTGTGCTGTGATGTCACTCAATACCACTGACATCACTAGGTGTAAACAACATCTCTCCTTTGCTGTGTATGTGACTATGGAGCTGTTTGGTGATGTCGTCTATTATGGCCTTCATAGAAGCAACAGGAGATTGTTGCATCCATCTAGAACCCTCAGAACTACAGTGCTATGATGTCACTCACTTCCACAGGCCTTGCAGAGTGTAAACAACAACAACCCAGCTTTGTTGTGTATGTAACCATAGGGATTTGTGATGTCACCTAGAACCTTCACAGCAGCGACAGCTTTATGAGGAGCATCAGCACTGCTCTGCCTGAGCAGAACCATCACCGCCATAGGTTGTCAAATAACCCGGATTTAACCCACACAGGTAAGTCCAATGGGGTGCAGGCATGTCCTCTATGCTTACAGCTTCCCGTGGGTGTTGGTTTGATACCGTTTGGGGACAGCCAAGGAGGCATCTGCAGGCAACAAAGGTAGGTGTGTGCTTGTGTGTGTGTTTCCTATGCAGATCCTAAGCCCAGTGTCACATGCAAGTAGGAGGAGTAAGAAGGGTTCCTGGCAAATCCGGGTTATGGATTGCATTTAAAAAGGCCCCGTGGGAGTGCAATGGGCCCCTGTCTTGCTGCTTAGCAATAATGGTATGGGTTTAGGTTCTGCTGTGTGTACTGGTGGTTGACTGCCCCCCAGCCCAGAGTGTGCATGGAAAATTGTCTGGCAGCCTCCCTGACAGCAAGCAGTGATAGTGCCCATGAAGGGGACCTTGTTGGGCCCGCCCCTTTCACGGTTATCGCTTCTCGGCCTTTTGGCTAAGATCAAGTGTAGTATCTGTTCTTATCAGTTTAATATCTGATACGTCCCCTATCTGGGGACCATATATTAAATGGATTTTTGAGAACGGGGGCCGATTTCGAAGCTTGCTTCCGTCGCCCTATGCATTGACCCGATATGGCAGTATCTTCGGGTACAGTGCACCACCCCCTTACAGGGTTAAAAAGAAAGATTCCTACTTTCATTGCTACCTGCTTGCTGGCTAGCCAGCTAGCCAGCCCTGTGGGCCTTGCTGCTGCAGCCAAAAAACAAAAGGTGGTGCTGCTGCTGCTGCTTCTGCTGCTTCTGCTTGTGTCTGGCCGCTGTTGGAGCGTCCAGGCACAGGACTTCTGCTGCTGCTGACTAAATGGCCTCCTTAATTGGATCATTTGAGTAGCCAGCACACCTGTGCAGGTAGGGCATGACATGATAGGCAGCTGCCTTGATAGCGGGTGGGTGCTGAATGTTCCTAATTGACAAAATAAGATTAATGCTTATGAAGAAATATAAAATCTCATCCCTTCCCCAATATCGCGCCACACCCCTACCCCTTAATTCCCTGGTTGAACTTGATGGACATATGTCTTTTTTCGACCGTACTAACTATGTAACTATGTAACATAACATGGGGGGGGGGGGGGGGGGGTCTCCTGGCTGTTCACACAGGTGTGTCATTGCTGTACATTGACCATGCATTGCTTCTGTGGTATTGCAAAGGCAAAGACAAATGCTTCCAGCCATCCATTGCACTAATGGATTGGTCATCAGCTGGCTGTCTATGTCCCGCATCAATATAGACCAAAGTACAGAGGGTTAGGCTATGCTATTGTGCACCTACCTGATGCATCAGAAGGTGCGAGGCCCTTGCTAAATTCTGTGCACAGACTTTGAGATCTATACTTTAGACTGTATCTAAACCTGCTCCAACATGGACTGACATTCTGGCCTACTTTCAGCCGATGCGACTTGTCTGTCGCTGAACAGTCGCTTTTTATGTATTCAGCACCTATGTATAATGTTGTAAAAATGCTCTAGAAGCTAAAGTCGCAGAAATGTCACACATATTTGGCCTGCAACTTTCTGTGCGACAAATTCAGACAGGAAAAATCAGTATAAATCCTTAGAAAATTATCCCCCAGTGTCTCCATCTGCTGGCGGTATTGAATAAGCATTGCTGCACTGATGGGGTATGCATTAGACGAAAAAAAAGAAGAAAAAGAAGAATAATACGCCCAGAAAAGAGGCGAAAAGGAGAAAAACGTAAAAAAACGTGAAAAAAAAGTAAGAGGAAGAGAAGGGAAAAAAAGGTGGAAATGGGTTTAAAAGTGATTTCGGCGGAGAATATATATATATATATATATATATATATATATATATATATATACGCGCACACACACACATATATATAAACGTATTCTCCGTTGAGATATTGCAGCCGCTGCTGTGTCCAGGCCCAGGAGCCTTAGCACTGTGCTGTGATGTCACTCAATACCACTGACATCACTAGGTGTAAACAACATCTCTCCTTTGCTGTGTATGTGACTATGGAGCTGTTTGGTGATGTCGTCTATTATGGCCTTCATAGAAGCAACAGGAGATTGTTGCATCCATCTAGAACCCTCAGAACTACAGTGCTATGATGTCACTCACTTCCACAGGCCTTGCAGAGTGTAAACAACAACAACCCAGCTTTGTTGTGTATGTAACCATAGGGATTTGTGATGTCACCTAGAACCTTCACAGCAGCGACAGCTTTATGAGGAGCATCAGCACTGCTCTGCCTGAGCAGAACCATCACCGCCATAGGTTGTCAAATAACCCGGATTTAACCCACACAGGTAAGTCCAATGGGGTGCAGGCATGTCCTCTATGCTTACAGCTTCCCGTGGGTGTTGGTTTGATACCGTTTGGGGACAGCCAAGGAGGCATCTGCAGGCAACAAAGGTAGGTGTGTGCTTGTGTGTGTGTTTCCTATGCAGATCCTAAGCCCAGTGTCACATGCAAGTAGGAGGAGTAAGAAGGGTTCCTGGCAAATCCGGGTTATGGATTGCATTTAAAAAGGCCCCGTGGGAGTGCAATGGGCCCCTGTCTTGCTGCTTAGCAATAATGGTATGGGTTTAGGTTCTGCTGTGTGTACTGGTGGTTGACTGCCCCCCAGCCCAGAGTGTGCATGGAAAATTGTCTGGCAGCCTCCCTGACAGCAAGCAGTGATAGTGCCCATGAAGGGGACCTTGTTGGGCCCGCCCCTTTCACGGTTATCGCTTCTCGGCCTTTTGGCTAAGATCAAGTGTAGTATCTGTTCTTATCAGTTTAATATCTGATACGTCCCCTATCTGGGGACCATATATTAAATGGATTTTTGAGAACGGGGGCCGATTTCGAAGCTTGCTTCCGTCGCCCTATGCATTGACCCGATATGGCAGTATCTTCGGGTACAGTGCACCACCCCCTTACAGGGTTAAAAAGAAAGATTCCTACTTTCATTGCTACCTGCTTGCTGGCTAGCCAGCTAGCCAGCCCTGTGGGCCTTGCTGCTGCAGCCAAAAAACAAAAGGTGGTGCTGCTGCTGCTGCTTCTGCTTGTGTCTGGCCGCTGTTGGAGCGTCCAGGCACAGGACTTCTGCTGCTGCTGACTAAATGGCCTCCTTAATTGGATCATTTGAGTAGCCAGCACACCTGTGCAGGTAGGGCATGACATGATAGGCAGCTGCCTTGATAGCGGGTGGGTGCTGAATGTTCCTAATTGACAAAATAAGATTAATGCTTATGAAGAAATATAAAATCTCATCCCTTCCCCAATATCGCGCCACACCCCTACCCCTTAATTCCCTGGTTGAACTTGATGGACATATGTCTTTTTTCGACCGTACTAACTATGTAACTATGTAACATAACATGGGGGGGGGGGGGGGGGGTCTCCTGGCTGTTCACACAGGTGTGTCATTGCTGTACATTGACCATGCATTGCTTCTGTGGTATTGCAAAGGCAAAGACAAATGCTTCCAGCCATCCATTGCACTAATGGATTGGTCATCAGCTGGCTGTCTATGTCCCGCATCAATATAGACCAAAGTACAGAGGGTTAGGCTATGCTATTGTGCACCTACCTGATGCATCAGAAGGTGCGAGGCCCTTGCTAAATTCTGTGCACAGACTTTGAGATCTATACTTTAGACTGTATCTAAACCTGCTCCAACATGGACTGACATTCTGGCCTACTTTCAGCCGATGCGACTTGTCTGTCGCTGAACAGTCGCTTTTTATGTATTCAGCACCTATGTATAATGTTGTAAAAATGCTCTAGAAGCTAAAGTCGCAGAAATGTCACACATATTTGGCCTGCAACTTTCTGTGCGACAAATTCAGACAGGAAAAATCAGTATAAATCCTTAGAAAATTATCCCCCAGTGTCTCCATCTGCTGGCGGTATTGAATAAGCATTGCTGCACTGATGGGGTATGCATTAGACGAAAAAAAAGAAGAAAAAGAAGAATAATACGCCCAGAAAAGAGGCGAAAAGGAGAAAAACGTAAAAAAACGTGAAAAAAAAGTAAGAGGAAGAGAAGGGAAAAAAAGGTGGAAATGGGTTTAAAAGTGATTTCGGCGGAGAAATATATATATATATATATATATATATATATATATATATACGCGCACACACACACATATATATAAACGTATTCTCCGTTGAGATATTGCAGCCGCTGCTGTGTCCAGGCCCAGGAGCCTTAGCACTGTGCTGTGATGTCACTCAATACCACTGACATCACTAGGTGTAAACAACATCTCTCCTTTGCTGTGTATGTGACTATGGAGCTGTTTGGTGATGTCGTCTATTATGGCCTTCATAGAAGCAACAGGAGATTGTTGCATCCATCTAGAACCCTCAGAACTACAGTGCTATGATGTCACTCACTTCCACAGGCCTTGCAGAGTGTAAACAACAACAACCCAGCTTTGTTGTGTATGTAACCATAGGGATTTGTGATGTCACCTAGAACCTTCACAGCAGCGACAGCTTTATGAGGAGCATCAGCACTGCTCTGCCTGAGCAGAACCATCACCGCCATAGGTTGTCAAATAACCCGGATTTAACCCACACAGGTAAGTCCAATGGGGTGCAGGCATGTCCTCTATGCTTACAGCTTCCCGTGGGTGTTGGTTTGATACCGTTTGGGGACAGCCAAGGAGGCATCTGCAGGCAACAAAGGTAGGTGTGTGCTTGTGTGTGTGTTTCCTATGCAGATCCTAAGCCCAGTGTCACATGCAAGTAGGAGGAGTAAGAAGGGTTCCTGGCAAATCCGGGTTATGGATTGCATTTAAAAAGGCCCCGTGGGAGTGCAATGGGCCCCTGTCTTGCTGCTTAGCAATAATGGTATGGGTTTAGGTTCTGCTGTGTGTACTGGTGGTTGACTGCCCCCCAGCCCAGAGTGTGCATGGAAAATTGTCTGGCAGCCTCCCTGACAGCAAGCAGTGATAGTGCCCATGAAGGGGACCTTGTTGGGCCCGCCCCTTTCACGGTTATCGCTTCTCGGCCTTTTGGCTAAGATCAAGTGTAGTATCTGTTCTTATCAGTTTAATATCTGATACGTCCCCTATCTGGGGACCATATATTAAATGGATTTTTGAGAACGGGGGCCGATTTCGAAGCTTGCTTCCGTCGCCCTATGCATTGACCCGATATGGCAGTATCTTCGGGTACAGTGCACCACCCCCTTACAGGGTTAAAAAGAAAGATTCCTACTTTCATTGCTACCTGCTTGCTGGCTAGCCAGCTAGCCAGCCCTGTGGGCCTTGCTGCTGCAGCCAAAAAACAAAAGGTGGTGCTGCTGCTGCTGCTTCTGCTTGTGTCTGGCCGCTGTTGGAGCGTCCAGGCACAGGACTTCTGCTGCTGCTGACTAAATGGCCTCCTTAATTGGATCATTTGAGTAGCCAGCACACCTGTGCAGGTAGGGCATGACATGATAGGCAGCTGCCTTGATAGCGGGTGGGTGCTGAATGTTCCTAATTGACAAAATAAGATTAATGCTTATGAAGAAATATAAAATCTCATCCCTTCCCCAATATCGCGCCACACCCCTACCCCTTAATTCCCTGGTTGAACTTGATGGACATATGTCTTTTTTCGACCGTACTAACTATGTAACTATGTAACATAACATGGGGGGGGGGGGGGGGGGGTCTCCTGGCTGTTCACACAGGTGTGTCATTGCTGTACATTGACCATGCATTGCTTCTGTGGTATTGCAAAGGCAAAGACAAATGCTTCCAGCCATCCATTGCACTAATGGATTGGTCATCAGCTGGCTGTCTATGTCCCGCATCAATATAGACCAAAGTACAGAGGGTTAGGCTATGCTATTGTGCACCTACCTGATGCATCAGAAGGTGCGAGGCCCTTGCTAAATTCTGTGCACAGACTTTGAGATCTATACTTTAGACTGTATCTAAACCTGCTCCAACATGGACTGACATTCTGGCCTACTTTCAGCCGATGCGACTTGTCTGTCGCTGAACAGTCGCTTTTTATGTATTCAGCACCTATGTATAATGTTGTAAAAATGCTCTAGAAGCTAAAGTCGCAGAAATGTCACACATATTTGGCCTGCAACTTTCTGTGCGACAAATTCAGACAGGAAAAATCAGTATAAATCCTTAGAAAATTATCCCCCAGTGTCTCCATCTGCTGGCGGTATTGAATAAGCATTGCTGCACTGATGGGGTATGCATTAGACGAAAAAAAAGAAGAAAAAGAAGAATAATACGCCCAGAAAAGAGGCGAAAAGGAGAAAAACGTAAAAAAACGTGAAAAAAAAGTAAGAGGAAGAGAAGGGAAAAAAAGGTGGAAATGGGTTTAAAAGTGATTTCGGCGGAGAAATATATATATATATATATATATATATATATACGCGCACACACACACATATATATAAACGTATTCTCCGTTGAGATATTGCAGCCGCTGCTGTGTCCAGGCCCAGGAGCCTTAGCACTGTGCTGTGATGTCACTCAATACCACTGACATCACTAGGTGTAAACAACATCTCTCCTTTGCTGTGTATGTGACTATGGAGCTGTTTGGTGATGTCGTCTATTATGGCCTTCATAGAAGCAACAGGAGATTGTTGCATCCATCTAGAACCCTCAGAACTACAGTGCTATGATGTCACTCACTTCCACAGGCCTTGCAGAGTGTAAACAACAACAACCCAGCTTTGTTGTGTATGTAACCATAGGGATTTGTGATGTCACCTAGAACCTTCACAGCAGCGACAGCTTTATGAGGAGCATCAGCACTGCTCTGCCTGAGCAGAACCATCACCGCCATAGGTTGTCAAATAACCCGGATTTAACCCACACAGGTAAGTCCAATGGGGTGCAGGCATGTCCTCTATGCTTACAGCTTCCCGTGGGTGTTGGTTTGATACCGTTTGGGGACAGCCAAGGAGGCATCTGCAGGCAACAAAGGTAGGTGTGTGCTTGTGTGTGTGTTTCCTATGCAGATCCTAAGCCCAGTGTCACATGCAAGTAGGAGGAGTAAGAAGGGTTCCTGGCAAATCCGGGATATGGATTGCATTTAAAAAGGCCCCGTGGGAGTGCAATGGGCCCCTGTCTTGCTGCTTAGCAATAATGGTATGGGTTTAGGTTCTGCTGTGTGTACTGGTGGTTGACTGCCCCCCAGCCCAGAGTGTGCATGGAAAATTGTCTGGCAGCCTCCCTGACAGCAAGCAGTGATAGTGCCCATGAAGGGGACCTTGTTGGGCCCGCCCCTTTCACGGTTATCGCTTCTCGGCCTTTTGGCTAAGATCAAGTGTAGTATCTGTTCTTATCAGTTTAATATCTGATACGTCCCCTATCTGGGGACCATATATTAAATGGATTTTTGAGAACGGGGGCCGATTTCGAAGCTTGCTTCCGTCGCCCTATGCATTGACCCGATATGGCAGTATCTTCGGGTACAGTGCACCACCCCCTTACAGGGTTAAAAAGAAAGATTCCTACTTTCATTGCTACCTGCTTGCTGGCTAGCCAGCTAGCCAGCCCTGTGGGCCTTGCTGCTGCAGCCAAAAAACAAAAGGTGGTGCTGCTGCTGCTGCTTCTGCTGCTTCTGCTTGTGTCTGGCCGCTGTTGGAGCGTCCAGGCACAGGACTTCTGCTGCTGCTGACTAAATGGCCTCCTTAATTGGATCATTTGAGTAGCCAGCACACCTGTGCAGGTAGGGCATGACATGATAGGCAGCTGCCTTGATAGCGGGTGGGTGCTGAATGTTCCTAATTGACAAAATAAGATTAATGCTTATGAAGAAATATAAAATCTCATCCCTTCCCCAATATCGCGCCACACCCCTACCCCTTAATTCCCTGGTTGAACTTGATGGACATATGTCTTTTTTCGACCGTACTAACTATGTAACTATGTAACATAACATGGGGGGGGGGGGGGGGGGGGTCTCCTGGCTGTTCACACAGGTGTGTCATTGCTGTACATTGACCATGCATTGCTTCTGTGGTATTGCAAAGGCAAAGACAAATGCTTCCAGCCATCCATTGCACTAATGGATTGGTCATCAGCTGGCTGTCTATGTCCCGCATCAATATAGACCAAAGTACAGAGGGTTAGGCTATGCTATTGTGCACCTACCTGATGCATCAGAAGGTGCGAGGCCCTTGCTAAATTCTGTGCACAGACTTTGAGATCTATACTTTAGACTGTATCTAAACCTGCTCCAACATGGACTGACATTCTGGCCTACTTTCAGCCGATGCGACTTGTCTGTCGCTGAACAGTCGCTTTTTATGTATTCAGCACCTATGTATAATGTTGTAAAAATGCTCTAGAAGCTAAAGTCGCAGAAATGTCACACATATTTGGCCTGCAACTTTCTGTGCGACAAATTCAGACAGGAAAAATCAGTATAAATCCTTAGAAAATTATCCCCCAGTGTCTCCATCTGCTGGCGGTATTGAATAAGCATTGCTGCACTGATGGGGTATGCATTAGACGAAAAAAAAGAAGAAAAAGAAGAATAATACGCCCAGAAAAGAGGCGAAAAGGAGAAAAACGTAAAAAAACGTGAAAAAAAAGTAAGAGGAAGAGAAGGGAAAAAAAGGTGGAAATGGGTTTAAAAGTGATTTCGGCGGAGAAATATATATATATATATATATATATATATATATACGCGCACACACACACATATATATAAACGTATTCTCCGTTGAGATATTGCAGCCGCTGCTGTGTCCAGGCCCAGGAGCCTTAGCACTGTGCTGTGATGTCACTCAATACCACTGACATCACTAGGTGTAAACAACATCTCTCCTTTGCTGTGTATGTGACTATGGAGCTGTTTGGTGATGTCGTCTATTATGGCCTTCATAGAAGCAACAGGAGATTGTTGCATCCATCTAGAACCCTCAGAACTACAGTGCTATGATGTCACTCACTTCCACAGGCCTTGCAGAGTGTAAACAACAACAACCCAGCTTTGTTGTGTATGTAACCATAGGGATTTGTGATGTCACCTAGAACCTTCACAGCAGCGACAGCTTTATGAGGAGCATCAGCACTGCTCTGCCTGAGCAGAACCATCACCGCCATAGGTTGTCAAATAACCCGGATTTAACCCACACAGGTAAGTCCAATGGGGTGCAGGCATGTCCTCTATGCTTACAGCTTCCCGTGGGTGTTGGTTTGATACCGTTTGGGGACAGCCAAGGAGGCATCTGCAGGCAACAAAGGTAGGTGTGTGCTTGTGTGTGTGTTTCCTATGCAGATCCTAAGCCCAGTGTCACATGCAAGTAGGAGGAGTAAGAAGGGTTCCTGGCAAATCCGGGTTATGGATTGCATTTAAAAAGGCCCCGTGGGAGTGCAATGGGCCCCTGTCTTGCTGCTTAGCAATAATGGTATGGGTTTAGGTTCTGCTGTGTGTACTGGTGGTTGACTGCCCCCCAGCCCAGAGTGTGCATGGAAAATTGTCTGGCAGCCTCCCTGACAGCAAGCAGTGATAGTGCCCATGAAGGGGACCTTGTTGGGCCCGCCCCTTTCACGGTTATCGCTTCTCGGCCTTTTGGCTAAGATCAAGTGTAGTATCTGTTCTTATCAGTTTAATATCTGATACGTCCCCTATCTGGGGACCATATATTAAATGGATTTTTGAGAACGGGGGCCGATTTTGAAGCTTGCTTCCGTCGCCCTATGCATTGACCCGATATGGCAGTATCTTCGGGTACAGTGCACCACCCCCTTACAGGGTTAAAAAGAAAGATTCCTACTTTCATTGCTACCTGCTTGCTGGCTAGCCAGCTAGCCAGCCCTGTGGGCCTTGCTGCTGCAGCCAAAAAACAAAAGGTGGTGCTGCTGCTGCTGCTTCTGCTGCTTCTGCTTGTGTCTGGCCGCTGTTGGAGCGTCCAGGCACAGGACTTCTGCTGCTGCTGACTAAATGGCCTCCTTAATTGGATCATTTGAGTAGCCAGCACACCTGTGCAGGTAGGGCATGACATGATAGGCAGCTGCCTTGATAGCGGGTGGGTGCTGAATGTTCCTAATTGACAAAATAAGATTAATGCTTATGAAGAAATATAAAATCTCATCCCTTCCCCAATATCGCGCCACACCCCTACCCCTTAATTCCCTGGTTGAACTTGATGGACATATGTCTTTTTTCGACCGTACTAACTATGTAACTATGTAACATAACATGGGGGGGGGGGGGGGGGGTCTCCTGGCTGTTCACACAGGTGTGTCATTGCTGTACATTGACCATGCATTGCTTCTGTGGTATTGCAAAGGCAAAGACAAATGCTTCCAGCCATCCATTGCACTAATGGATTGGTCATCAGCTGGCTGTCTATGTCCCGCATCAATATAGACCAAAGTACAGAGGGTTAGGCTATGCTATTGTGCACCTACCTGATGCATCAGAAGGTGCGAGGCCCTTGCTAAATTCTGTGCACAGACTTTGAGATCTATACTTTAGACTGTATCTAAACCTGCTCCAACATGGACTGACATTCTGGCCTACTTTCAGCCGATGCGACTTGTCTGTCGCTGAACAGTCGCTTTTTATGTATTCAGCACCTATGTATAATGTTGTAAAAATGCTCTAGAAGCTAAAGTCGCAGAAATGTCACACATATTTGGCCTGCAACTTTCTGTGCGACAAATTCAGACAGGAAAAATCAGTATAAATCCTTAGAAAATTATCCCCCAGTGTCTCCATCTGCTGGCGGTATTGAATAAGCATTGCTGCACTGATGGGGTATGCATTAGACGAAAAAAAAGAAGAAAAAGAAGAATAATACGCCCAGAAAAGAGGCGAAAAGGAGAAAAACGTAAAAAAACGTGAAAAAAAAGTAAGAGGAAGAGAAGGGAAAAAAAGGTGGAAATGGGTTTAAAAGTGATTTCGGCGGAGAAATATATATATATATATATATATATATATATATATATATATATACGCGCACACACACACATATATATAAACGTATTCTCCGTTGAGATATTGCAGCCGCTGCTGTGTCCAGGCCCAGGAGCCTTAGCACTGTGCTGTGATGTCACTCAATACCACTGACATCACTAGGTGTAAACAACATCTCTCCTTTGCTGTGTATGTGACTATGGAGCTGTTTGGTGATGTCGTCTATTATGGCCTTCATAGAAGCAACAGGAGATTGTTGCATCCATCTAGAACCCTCAGAACTACAGTGCTATGATGTCACTCACTTCCACAGGCCTTGCAGAGTGTAAACAACAACAACCCAGCTTTGTTGTGTATGTAACCATAGGGATTTGTGATGTCACCTAGAACCTTCACAGCAGCGACAGCTTTATGAGGAGCATCAGCACTGCTCTGCCTGAGCAGAACCATCACCGCCATAGGTTGTCAAATAACCCGGATTTAACCCACACAGGTAAGTCCAATGGGGTGCAGGCATGTCCTCTATGCTTACAGCTTCCCGTGGGTGTTGGTTTGATACCGTTTGGGGACAGCCAAGGAGGCATCTGCAGGCAACAAAGGTAGGTGTGTGCTTGTGTGTGTGTTTCCTATGCAGATCCTAAGCCCAGTGTCACATGCAAGTAGGAGGAGTAAGAAGGGTTCCTGGCAAATCCGGGTTATGGATTGCATTTAAAAAGGCCCCGTGGGAGTGCAATGGGCCCCTGTCTTGCTGCTTAGCAATAATGGTATGGGTTTAGGTTCTGCTGTGTGTACTGGTGGTTGACTGCCCCCCAGCCCAGAGTGTGCATGGAAAATTGTCTGGCAGCCTCCCTGACAGCAAGCAGTGATAGTGCCCATGAAGGGGACCTTGTTGGGCCCGCCCCTTTCACGGTTATCGCTTCTCGGCCTTTTGGCTAAGATCAAGTGTAGTATCTGTTCTTATCAGTTTAATATCTGATACGTCCCCTATCTGGGGACCATATATTAAATGGATTTTTGAGAACGGGGGCCGATTTCGAAGCTTGCTTCCGTCGCCCTATGCATTGACCCGATATGGCAGTATCTTCGGGTACAGTGCACCACCCCCTTACAGGGTTAAAAAGAAAGATTCCTACTTTCATTGCTACCTGCTTGCTGGCTAGCCAGCTAGCCAGCCCTGTGGGCCTTGCTGCTGCAGCCAAAAAACAAAAGGTGGTGCTGCTGCTGCTGCTGCTTCTGCTGCTTCTGCTTGTGTCTGGCCGCTGTTGGAGCGTCCAGGCACAGGACTTCTGCTGCTGCTGACTAAATGGCCTCCTTAATTGGATCATTTGAGTAGCCAGCACACCTGTGCAGGTAGGGCATGACATGATAGGCAGCTGCCTTGATAGCGGGTGGGTGCTGAATGTTCCTAATTGACAAAATAAGATTAATGCTTATGAAGAAATATAAAATCTCATCCCTTCCCCAATATCGCGCCACACCCCTACCCCTTAATTCCCTGGTTGAACTTGATGGACATATGTCTTTTTTCGACCGTACTAACTATGTAACTATGTAACATAACATGGGGGGGGGGGGGGGGGGTCTCCTGGCTGTTCACACAGGTGTGTCATTGCTGTACATTGACCATGCATTGCTTCTGTGGTATTGCAAAGGCAAAGACAAATGCTTCCAGCCATCCATTGCACTAATGGATTGGTCATCAGCTGGCTGTCTATGTCCCGCATCAATATAGACCAAAGTACAGAGGGTTAGGCTATGCTATTGTGCACCTACCTGATGCATCAGAAGGTGCGAGGCCCTTGCTAAATTCTGTGCACAGACTTTGAGATCTATACTTTAGACTGTATCTAAACCTGCTCCAACATGGACTGACATTCTGGCCTACTTTCAGCCGATGCGACTTGTCTGTCGCTGAACAGTCGCTTTTTATGTATTCAGCACCTATGTATAATGTTGTAAAAATGCTCTAGAAGCTAAAGTCGCAGAAATGTCACACATATTTGGCCTGCAACTTTCTGTGCGACAAATTCAGACAGGAAAAATCAGTATAAATCCTTAGAAAATTATCCCCCAGTGTCTCCATCTGCTGGCGGTATTGAATAAGCATTGCTGCACTGATGGGGTATGCATTAGACGAAAAAAAAGAAGAAAAAGAAGAATAATACGCCCAGAAAAGAGGCGAAAAGGAGAAAAACGTAAAAAAAACGTGAAAAAAAAGTAAGAGGAAGAGAAGGGAAAAAAAGGTGGAAATGGGTTTAAAAGTGATTTCGGCGGAGAAATATATATATATATATATATATATATATATACGCGCACACACACACATATATATAAACGTATTCTCCGTTGAGATATTGCAGCCGCTGCTGTGTCCAGGCCCAGGAGCCTTAGCACTGTGCTGTGATGTCACTCAATACCACTGACATCACTAGGTGTAAACAACATCTCTCCTTTGCTGTGTATGTGACTATGGAGCTGTTTGGTGATGTCGTCTATTATGGCCTTCATAGAAGCAACAGGAGATTGTTGCATCCATCTAGAACCCTCAGAACTACAGTGCTATGATGTCACTCACTTCCACAGGCCTTGCAGAGTGTAAACAACAACAACCCAGCTTTGTTGTGTATGTAACCATAGGGATTTGTGATGTCACCTAGAACCTTCACAGCAGCGACAGCTTTATGAGGAGCATCAGCACTGCTCTGCCTGAGCAGAACCATCACCGCCATAGGTTGTCAAATAACCCGGATTTAACCCACACAGGTAAGTCCAATGGGGTGCAGGCATGTCCTCTATGCTTACAGCTTCCCGTGGGTGTTGGTTTGATACCGTTTGGGGACAGCCAAGGAGGCATCTGCAGGCAACAAAGGTAGGTGTGTGCTTGTGTGTGTGTTTCCTATGCAGATCCTAAGCCCAGTGTCACATGCAAGTAGGAGGAGTAAGAAGGGTTCCTGGCAAATCCGGGTTATGGATTGCATTTAAAAAGGCCCCGTGGGAGTGCAATGGGCCCCTGTCTTGCTGCTTAGCAATAATGGTATGGGTTTAGGTTCTGCTGTGTGTACTGGTGGTTGACTGCCCCCCAGCCCAGAGTGTGCATGGAAAATTGTCTGGCAGCCTCCCTGACAGCAAGCAGTGATAGTGCCCATGAAGGGGACCTTGTTGGGCCCGCCCCTTTCACGGTTATCGCTTCTCGGCCTTTTGGCTAAGATCAAGTGTAGTATCTGTTCTTATCAGTTTAATATCTGATACGTCCCCTATCTGGGGACCATATATTAAATGGATTTTTGAGAACGGGGGCCGATTTCGAAGCTTGCTTCCGTCGCCCTATGCATTGACCCGATATGGCAGTATCTTCGGGTACAGTGCACCACCCCCTTACAGGGTTAAAAAGAAAGATTCCTACTTTCATTGCTACCTGCTTGCTGGCTAGCCAGCTAGCCAGCCCTGTGGGCCTTGCTGCTGCAGCCAAAAAACAAAAGGTGGTGCTGCTGCTGCTGCTTCTGCTGCTTCTGCTTGTGTCTGGCCGCTGTTGGAGCGTCCAGGCACAGGACTTCTGCTGCTGCTGACTAAATGGCCTCCTTAATTGGATCATTTGAGTAGCCAGCACACCTGTGCAGGTAGGGCATGACATGATAGGCAGCTGCCTTGATAGCGGGTGGGTGCTGAATGTTCCTAATTGACAAAATAAGATTAATGCTTATGAAGAAATATAAAATCTCATCCCTTCCCCAATATCGCGCCACACCCCTACCCCTTAATTCCCTGGTTGAACTTGATGGACATATGTCTTTTTTCGACCGTACTAACTATGTAACTATGTAACATAACATGGGGGGGGGGGGGGGGGGGGGGTCTCCTGGCTGTTCACACAGGTGTGTCATTGCTGTACATTGACCATGCATTGCTTCTGTGGTATTGCAAAGGCAAAGACAAATGCTTCCAGCCATCCATTGCACTAATGGATTGGTCATCAGCTGGCTGTCTATGTCCCGCATCAATATAGACCAAAGTACAGAGGGTTAGGCTATGCTATTGTGCACCTACCTGATGCATCAGAAGGTGCGAGGCCCTTGCTAAATTCTGTGCACAGACTTTGAGATCTATACTTTAGACTGTATCTAAACCTGCTCCAACATGGACTGACATTCTGGCCTACTTTCAGCCGATGCGACTTGTCTGTCGCTGAACAGTCGCTTTTTATGTATTCAGCACCTATGTATAATGTTGTAAAAATGCTCTAGAAGCTAAAGTCGCAGAAATGTCACACATATTTGGCCTGCAACTTTCTGTGCGACAAATTCAGACAGGAAAAATCAGTATAAATCCTTAGAAAATTATCCCCCAGTGTCTCCATCTGCTGGCGGTATTGAATAAGCATTGCTGCACTGATGGGGTATGCATTAGACGAAAAAAAAGAAGAAAAAGAAGAATAATACGCCCAGAAAAGAGGCGAAAAGGAGAAAAACGTAAAAAAACGTGAAAAAAAAGTAAGAGGAAGAGAAGGGAAAAAAAGGTGGAAATGGGTTTAAAAGTGATTTCGGCGGAGAAATATATATATATATATATATATATATATATATATATATATATATATACGCGCACACACACACATATATATAAACGTATTCTCCGTTGAGATATTGCAGCCGCTGCTGTGTCCAGGCCCAGGAGCCTTAGCACTGTGCTGTGATGTCACTCAATACCACTGACATCACTAGGTGTAAACAACATCTCTCCTTTGCTGTGTATGTGACTATGGAGCTGTTTGGTGATGTCGTCTATTATGGCCTTCATAGAAGCAACAGGAGATTGTTGCATCCATCTAGAACCCTCAGAACTACAGTGCTATGATGTCACTCACTTCCACAGGCCTTGCAGAGTGTAAACAACAACAACCCAGCTTTGTTGTGTATGTAACCATAGGGATTTGTGATGTCACCTAGAACCTTCACAGCAGCGACAGCTTTATGAGGAGCATCAGCACTGCTCTGCCTGAGCAGAACCATCACCGCCATAGGTTGTCAAATAACCCGGATTTAACCCACACAGGTAAGTCCAATGGGGTGCAGGCATGTCCTCTATGCTTACAGCTTCCCGTGGGTGTTGGTTTGATACCGTTTGGGGACAGCCAAGGAGGCATCTGCAGGCAACAAAGGTAGGTGTGTGCTTGTGTGTGTGTTTCCTATGCAGATCCTAAGCCCAGTGTCACATGCAAGTAGGAGGAGTAAGAAGGGTTCCTGGCAAATCCGGGTTATGGATTGCATTTAAAAAGGCCCCGTGGGAGTGCAATGGGCCCCTGTCTTGCTGCTTAGCAATAATGGTATGGGTTTAGGTTCTGCTGTGTGTACTGGTGGTTGACTGCCCCCCAGCCCAGAGTGTGCATGGAAAATTGTCTGGCAGCCTCCCTGACAGCAAGCAGTGATAGTGCCCATGAAGGGGACCTTGTTGGGCCCGCCCCTTTCACGGTTATCGCTTCTCGGCCTTTTGGCTAAGATCAAGTGTAGTATCTGTTCTTATCAGTTTAATATCTGATACGTCCCCTATCTGGGGACCATATATTAAATGGATTTTTGAGAACGGGGGCCGATTTCGAAGCTTGCTTCCGTCGCCCTATGCATTGACCCGATATGGCAGTATCTTCGGGTACAGTGCACCACCCCCTTACAGGGTTAAAAAGAAAGATTCCTACTTTCATTGCTACCTGCTTGCTGGCTAGCCAGCTAGCCAGCCCTGTGGGCCTTGCTGCTGCAGCCAAAAAACAAAAGGTGGTGCTGCTGCTGCTGCTTCTGCTGCTTCTGCTTGTGTCTGGCCGCTGTTGGAGCGTCCAGGCACAGGACTTCTGCTGCTGCTGACTAAATGGCCTCCTTAATTGGATCATTTGAGTAGCCAGCACACCTGTGCAGGTAGGGCATGACATGATAGGCAGCTGCCTTGATAGCGGGTGGGTGCTGAATGTTCCTAATTGACAAAATAAGATTAATGCTTATGAAGAAATATAAAATCTCATCCCTTCCCCAATATCGCGCCACACCCCTACCCCTTAATTCCCTGGTTGAACTTGATGGACATATGTCTTTTTTCGACCGTACTAACTATGTAACTATGTAACATAACATGGGGGGGGGGGGGGGGGGTCTCCTGGCTGTTCACACAGGTGTGTCATTGCTGTACATTGACCATGCATTGCTTCTGTGGTATTGCAAAGGCAAAGACAAATGCTTCCAGCCATCCATTGCACTAATGGATTGGTCATCAGCTGGCTGTCTATGTCCCGCATCAATATAGACCAAAGTACAGAGGGTTAGGCTATGCTATTGTGCACCTACCTGATGCATCAGAAGGTGCGAGGCCCTTGCTAAATTCTGTGCACAGACTTTGAGATCTATACTTTAGACTGTATCTAAACCTGCTCCAACATGGACTGACATTCTGGCCTACTTTCAGCCGATGCGACTTGTCTGTCGCTGAACAGTCGCTTTTTATGTATTCAGCACCTATGTATAATGTTGTAAAAATGCTCTAGAAGCTAAAGTCGCAGAAATGTCACACATATTTGGCCTGCAACTTTCTGTGCGACAAATTCAGACAGGAAAAATCAGTATAAATCCTTAGAAAATTATCCCCCAGTGTCTCCATCTGCTGGCGGTATTGAATAAGCATTGCTGCACTGATGGGGTATGCATTAGATGAAAAAAAAGAAGAAAAAGAAGAATAATACGCCCAGAAAAGAGGCGAAAAGGAGAAAAACGTAAAAAAACGTGAAAAAAAAGTAAGAGGAAGAGAAGGGAAAAAAAGGTGGAAATGGGTTTAAAAGTGATTTCGGCGGAGAAATATATATATATATATATATATATATATATATATATATATATACGCGCACACACACACATATATATAAACGTATTCTCCGTTGAGATATTGCAGCCGCTGCTGTGTCCAGGCCCAGGAGCCTTAGCACTGTGCTGTGATGTCACTCAATACCACTGACATCACTAGGTGTAAACAACATCTCTCCTTTGCTGTGTATGTGACTATGGAGCTGTTTGGTGATGTCGTCTATTATGGCCTTCATAGAAGCAACAGGAGATTGTTGCATCCATCTAGAACCCTCAGAACTACAGTGCTATGATGTCACTCACTTCCACAGGCCTTGCAGAGTGTAAACAACAACAACCCAGCTTTGTTGTGTATGTAACCATAGGGATTTGTGATGTCACCTAGAACCTTCACAGCAGCGACAGCTTTATGAGGAGCATCAGCACTGCTCTGCCTGAGCAGAACCATCACCGCCATAGGTTGTCAAATAACCCGGATTTAACCCACACAGGTAAGTCCAATGGGGTGCAGGCATGTCCTCTATGCTTACAGCTTCCCGTGGGTGTTGGTTTGATACCGTTTGGGGACAGCCAAGGAGGCATCTGCAGGCAACAAAGGTAGGTGTGTGCTTGTGTGTGTGTTTCCTATGCAGATCCTAAGCCCAGTGTCACATGCAAGTAGGAGGAGTAAGAAGGGTTCCTGGCAAATCCGGGTTATGGATTGCATTTAAAAAGGCCCCGTGGGAGTGCAATGGGCCCCTGTCTTGCTGCTTAGCAATAATGGTATGGGTTTAGGTTCTGCTGTGTGTACTGGTGGTTGACTGCCCCCCAGCCCAGAGTGTGCATGGAAAATTGTCTGGCAGCCTCCCTGACAGCAAGCAGTGATAGTGCCCATGAAGGGGACCTTGTTGGGCCCGCCCCTTTCACGGTTATCGCTTCTCGGCCTTTTGGCTAAGATCAAGTGTAGTATCTGTTCTTATCAGTTTAATATCTGATACGTCCCCTATCTGGGGACCATATATTAAATGGATTTTTGAGAACGGGGGCCGATTTCGAAGCTTGCTTCCGTCGCCCTATGCATTGACCCGATATGGCAGTATCTTCGGGTACAGTGCACCACCCCCTTACAGGGTTAAAAAGAAAGATTCCTACTTTCATTGCTACCTGCTTGCTGGCTAGCCAGCTAGCCAGCCCTGTGGGCCTTGCTGCTGCAGCCAAAAAACAAAAGGTGGTGCTGCTGCTGCTGCTTCTGCTGCTTCTGCTTGTGTCTGGCCGCTGTTGGAGCGTCCAGGCACAGGACTTCTGCTGCTGCTGACTAAATGGCCTCCTTAATTGGATCATTTGAGTAGCCAGCACACCTGTGCAGGTAGGGCATGACATGATAGGCAGCTGCCTTGATAGCGGGTGGGTGCTGAATGTTCCTAATTGACAAAATAAGATTAATGCTTATGAAGAAATATAAAATCTCATCCCTTCCCCAATATCGCGCCACACCCCTACCCCTTAATTCCCTGGTTGAACTTGATGGACATATGTCTTTTTTCGACCGTACTAACTATGTAACTATGTAACATAACATGGGGGGGGGGGGGGGGGTCTCCTGGCTGTTCACACAGGTGTGTCATTGCTGTACATTGACCATGCATTGCTTCTGTGGTATTGCAAAGGCAAAGACAAATGCTTCCAGCCATCCATTGCACTAATGGATTGGTCATCAGCTGGCTGTCTATGTCCCGCATCAATATAGACCAAAGTACAGAGGGTTAGGCTATGCTATTGTGCACCTACCTGATGCATCAGAAGGTGCGAGGCCCTTGCTAAATTCTGTGCACAGACTTTGAGATCTATACTTTAGACTGTATCTAAACCTGCTCCAACATGGACTGACATTCTGGCCTACTTTCAGCCGATGCGACTTGTCTGTCGCTGAACAGTCGCTTTTTATGTATTCAGCACCTATGTATAATGTTGTAAAAATGCTCTAGAAGCTAAAGTCGCAGAAATGTCACACATATTTGGCCTGCAACTTTCTGTGCGACAAATTCAGACAGGAAAAATCAGTATAAATCCTTAGAAAATTATCCCCCAGTGTCTCCATCTGCTGGCGGTATTGAATAAGCATTGCTGCACTGATGGGGTATGCATTAGACGAAAAAAAAGAAGAAAAAGAAGAATAATACGCCCAGAAAAGAGGCGAAAAGGAGAAAAACGTAAAAAAACGTGAAAAAAAAGTAAGAGGAAGAGAAGGGAAAAAAAGGTGGAAATGGGTTTAAAAGTGATTTCGGCGGAGAAATATATATATATATATATATATATATATATATATATATACGCGCACACACACACATATATATAAACGTATTCTCCGTTGAGATATTGCAGCCGCTGCTGTGTCCAGGCCCAGGAGCCTTAGCACTGTGCTGTGATGTCACTCAATACCACTGACATCACTAGGTGTAAACAACATCTCTCCTTTGCTGTGTATGTGACTATGGAGCTGTTTGGTGATGTCGTCTATTATGGCCTTCATAGAAGCAACAGGAGATTGTTGCATCCATCTAGAACCCTCAGAACTACAGTGCTATGATGTCACTCACTTCCACAGGCCTTGCAGAGTGTAAACAACAACAACCCAGCTTTGTTGTGTATGTAACCATAGGGATTTGTGATGTCACCTAGAACCTTCACAGCAGCGACAGCTTTATGAGGAGCATCAGCACTGCTCTGCCTGAGCAGAACCATCACCGCCATAGGTTGTCAAATAACCCGGATTTAACCCACACAGGTAAGTCCAATGGGGTGCAGGCATGTCCTCTATGCTTACAGCTTCCCGTGGGTGTTGGTTTGATACCGTTTGGGGACAGCCAAGGAGGCATCTGCAGGCAACAAAGGTAGGTGTGTGCTTGTGTGTGTGTTTCCTATGCAGATCCTAAGCCAGTGTCACATGCAAGTAGGAGGAGTAAGAAGGGTTCCTGGCAAATCCGGGTTATGGATTGCATTTAAAAAGGCCCCGTGGGAGTGCAATGGGCCCCTGTCTTGCTGCTTAGCAATAATGGTATGGGTTTAGGTTCTGCTGTGTGTACTGGTGGTTGACTGCCCCCCAGCCCAGAGTGTGCATGGAAAATTGTCTGGCAGCCTCCCTGACAGCAAGCAGTGATAGTGCCCATGAAGGGGACCTTGTTGGGCCCGCCCCTTTCACGGTTATCGCTTCTCGGCCTTTTGGCTAAGATCAAGTGTAGTATCTGTTCTTATCAGTTTAATATCTGATACGTCCCCTATCTGGGGACCATATATTAAATGGATTTTTGAGAACGGGGGCCGATTTCGAAGCTTGCTTCCGTCGCCCTATGCATTGACCCGATATGGCAGTATCTTCGGGTACAGTGCACCACCCCCTTACAGGGTTAAAAAGAAAGATTCCTACTTTCATTGCTACCTGCTTGCTGGCTAGCCAGCTAGCCAGCCCTGTGGGCCTTGCTGCTGCAGCCAAAAAACAAAAGGTGGTGCTGCTGCTGCTGCTTCTGCTGCTTCTGCTTGTGTCTGGCCGCTGTTGGAGCGTCCAGGCACAGGACTTCTGCTGCTGCTGACTAAATGGCCTCCTTAATTGGATCATTTGAGTAGCCAGCACACCTGTGCAGGTAGGGCATGACATGATAGGCAGCTGCCTTGATAGCGGGTGGGTGCTGAATGTTCCTAATTGACAAAATAAGATTAATGCTTATGAAGAAATATAAAATCTCATCCCTTCCCCAATATCGCGCCACACCCCTACCCCTTAATTCCCTGGTTGAACTTGATGGACATATGTCTTTTTTCGACCGTACTAACTATGTAACTATGTAACATAACATGGGGGGGGGGGGGGGTCTCCTGGCTGTTCACACAGGTGTGTCATTGCTGTACATTGACCATGCATTGCTTCTGTGGTATTGCAAAGGCAAAGACAAATGCTTCCAGCCATCCATTGCACTAATGGATTGGTCATCAGCTGGCTGTCTATGTCCCGCATCAATATAGACCAAAGTACAGAGGGTTAGGCTATGCTATTGTGCACCTACCTGATGCATCAGAAGGTGCGAGGCCCTTGCTAAATTCTGTGCACAGACTTTGAGATCTATACTTTAGACTGTATCTAAACCTGCTCCAACATGGACTGACATTCTGGCCTACTTTCAGCCGATGCGACTTGTCTGTCGCTGAACAGTCGCTTTTTATGTATTCAGCACCTATGTATAATGTTGTAAAAATGCTCTAGAAGCTAAAGTCGCAGAAATGTCACACATATTTGGCCTGCAACTTTCTGTGCGACAAATTCAGACAGGAAAAATCAGTATAAATCCTTAGAAAATTATCCCCCAGTGTCTCCATCTGCTGGCGGTATTGAATAAGCATTGCTGCACTGATGGGGTATGCATTAGACGAAAAAAAAGAAGAAAAAGAAGAATAATACGCCCAGAAAAGAGGCGAAAAGGAGAAAAACGTAAAAAAACGTGAAAAAAAAGTAAGAGGAAGAGAAGGGAAAAAAAGGTGGAAATGGGTTTAAAAGTGATTTCGGCGGAGAAATATATATATATATATATATATATATATATATATATATACGCGCACACACACACATATATATAAACGTATTCTCCGTTGAGATATTGCAGCCGCTGCTGTGTCCAGGCCCAGGAGCCTTAGCACTGTGCTGTGATGTCACTCAATACCACTGACATCACTAGGTGTAAACAACATCTCTCCTTTGCTGTGTATGTGACTATGGAGCTGTTTGGTGATGTCGTCTATTATGGCCTTCATAGAAGCAACAGGAGATTGTTGCATCCATCTAGAACCCTCAGAACTACAGTGCTATGATGTC
>NW_026609450.1:0-31661 GCF_029499605.1 Hyla sarda
TTCTCCCCTCCCTTTCGCCTCTTTTCTGGCGTATTATTCTTCTTTTTCTTCTTTTTTTTCGTCTAATGCATACCCCATCAGTGCAGCAATGCTTATTCAATACCGCCAGCAGATGGAGACACTGGGGGATAATTTTCTAAGGATTTATACTGATTTTTCCTGTCTGAATTTGTCGCACAGAAAGTTGCAGGCCAAATATGTGTGACATTTCTGCGACTTTAGCTTCTAGAGCATTTTTACAACATTATACATAGGTGCTGAATACATAAAAAGCGACTGTTCAGCGACAGACAAGTCGCATCGGCTGAAAGTAGGCCAGAATGTCAGTCCATGTTGGAGCAGGTTTAGATACAGTCTAAAGCATAGATCTCAAAGTCTGTGCACAGAATTTAGCAAGGGCCTCGCACCTTCTGATGCATCAGGTAGGTGCACTATAGCATAGCCTAACCCTCTGTACTTTGGTCTATATTGATGCGGGACATAGACAGCCAGCTGATGACCAATCCATTAGTGCAATGGATGGCTGGAAGCATTTGTCTTTGCCTTTGCAATACCACAGAAGCAATGCATGGTCAATGTACAGCAATGACACACCTGTGTGAACAGCCAGGAGACCCCCCCATGTTATGTTACATAGTTACATAGTTAGTACGGTCGAAAAAAGACATATGTCCATCAAGTTCAACCAGGGAATTAAGGGGTAGGGGTGTGGCGCGATATTGGGGAAGGGATGAGATTTATATTTCTTCATAAGCATTAATCTTATTTTGTCAATTAGGAACATTCAGCACCCACCCGCTATCAAGGCAGCTGCCTATCATGTCATGCCCTACCTGCACAGGTGTGCTGGCTACTCAAATGATCCAATTAAGGAGGCCATTTAGTCAGCAGCAGCAGAAGTCCTGTGCCTGGACGCTCCAACAGCGGCCAGACACAAGCAGAAGCAGCAGAAGCAGCAGCAGCACCACCTTTTGTTTTTGGCTGCAGCAGCAGCAGCAGCAGCAGCAAGGCCCACAGGGCTGGCTAGCTGGCTAGCCAGCAAGCAGGTAGCAATGAAAGTAGGAATCTTTCTTTTTAACCCTGTAAGGGGGTGGTGCACTGTACCCGAAGATACTGCCATATCGGGTCAATGCATAGGGCGACGGAAGCAAGCTTCGAAATCGGCCCCCGTTCTCAAAAATCCATTTAATATATGGTCCCCAGATAGGGGACGTATCAGATATTAAACTGATAAGAACAGATACTACACTTGATCTTAGCCAAAAGGCCGAGAAGCGATAACCGTGAAAGGGGCGGGCCCAACAAGGTCCCCTTCATGGGCACTATCACTGCTTGCTGTCAGGGAGGCTGCCAGACAATTTTCCATGCACACTCTGGGCTGGGGGGCAGTCAACCACCAGTACACACAGCAGAACCTAAACCCATACCATTATTGCTAAGCAGCAAGACAGGGGCCCATTGCACTCCCACGGGGCCTTTTTAAATGCAATCCATAACCCGGATTTGCAGGAACCCTTCTTACTCCTCCTACTTGCATGTGACACTGGGCTTAGGATCTGCATAGGAAACACACACACAAGCACACACCTACCTTTGTTGCCTGCAGATGCCTCCTTGGCTGTCCCCAAACGGTATCAAACCAACACCCACGGGAAGCTGTAAGCATAGAGGACATGCCTGCACCCCATTGGACTTACCTGTGTGGGTTAAATCCGGGTTATTTGACAACCTATGGCGGTGATGGTTCTGCTCAGGCAGAGCAGTGCTGATGCTCCTCATAAAGCTGTCGCTGCTGTGAAGGTTCTAGGTGACATCACAATCCCTATGGTTACATACACGACAAAGCTGGGTTGTTGTTGTTTACACTCTGCAAGGCCTGTGGAAGTGAGTGACATCATAGCACTGTAGTTCTGAGGGTTCTAGATGGATGCAACAATCTCCTGTTGCTTCTATGAAGGCCATAATAGACGACATCACCAAACAGCTCCATAGTCACATACACAGCAAAGGAGAGATGTTGTTTACACCTAGTGATGTCAGTGGTATTGAGTGACATCACAGCACAGTGCTAAGGCTCCTGGGCCTGGACACAGCAGCGGCTGCAATATCTCAACGGAGAATACGTTTATATATATGTGTGTGTGTGCGCGTATATATATATATATATATATATATATATATATATATATATATATATATATATATTTCTCCGCCGAAATCACTTTTAAACCCATTTCCACCTTTTTTTCCCTTCTCTTCCTCTTACTTTTTTTTCACGTTTTTTTACGTTTTTCTCCTTTTCGCCTCTTTTCTGGGCGTATTATTCTTCTTTTTCTTCTTTTTTTTCGTCTAATGCAATACCCCATCAGTGCAGCAATGCTTATTCAATACCGCCAGCAGATGGAGACACTGGGGGATAATTTTCTAAGGATTTATACTGATTTTTCCTGTCTGAATTTGTCGCACAGAAAGTTGCAGGCCAAATATGTGTGACATTTCTGCGACTTTAGCTTCTAGAGCATTTTTACAACATTATACATAGGTGCTGAATACATAAAAAGCGACTGTTCAGCGACAGACAAGTCGCATCGGCTGAAAGTAGGCCAGAATGTCAGTCCATGTTGGAGCAGGTTTAGATACAGTCTAAAGCATAGATCTCAAAGTCTGTGCACAGAATTTAGCAAGGGCCTCGCACCTTCTGATGCATCAGGTAGGTGCACTATAGCATAGCCTAACCCTCTGTACTTTGGTCTATATTGATGCGGGACATAGACAGCCAGCTGATGACCAATCCATTAGTGCAATGGATGGCTGGAAGCATTTGTCTTTGCCTTTGCAATACCACAGAAGCAATGCATGGTCAATGTACAGCAATGACACACCTGTGTGAACAGCCAGGAGACCCCCCCATGTTATGTTACATAGTTACATAGTTAGTACGGTCGAAAAAAGACATATGTCCATCAAGTTCAACCAGGGAATTAAGGGGTAGGGGTGTGGCGCGATATTGGGAAGGGATGAGATTTTATATTTCTTCATAAGCATTAATCTTATTTTGTCAATTAGGAACATTCAGCACCCCACCCCGCTATCAAGGCAGCTGCCTATCATGTCATGCCCTACCTGCACAGGTGTGCTGGCTACTCAAATGATCCAATTAAGGAGGCCATTTAGTCAGCAGCAGCAGAAGTCCTGTGCCTGGACGCTCCAACAGCGGCCAGACACAAGCAGAAGCAGCAGAAGCAGCAGCAGCACCACCTTTTGTTTTTTGGCTGCAGCAGCAGCAGCAGCAGCAGCAAGGCCCACAGGGCTGGCTAGCTGGCTAGCCAGCAAGCAGGTAGCAATGAAAGTAGGAATCTTTCTTTTTAACCCTGTAAGGGGGTGGTGCACTGTACCCGAAGATACTGCCATATCGGGTCAATGCATAGGGCGACGGAAGCAAGCTTCGAAATCGGCCCCCGTTCTCAAAATTCCATTTAATATATGGTCCCCAGATAGGGGACGTATCAGATATTAAACTGATAAGAACAGATTTTTTTTTTTTTTTTTTTTATCTAAAGCCGAGGAACGTGCTTTCGATTCACCCAAAGTGCAAGAAAAAGTGCAAACGTGTTACACTAAAAAAAACGTGCACAAAGGATGCGGTCTATCGCAAGCCCTTCTCCGATAGGAGAGAGGCCCCCCAACAAACCTTACCCTTCGCCTCCGGACCAAAAGGTACCTGCGAGGTTCCAGGTTCGATGTCCCTTTTCGCCGAAGCTACTAGGGGACCACAAATGCTCCCGGCATCCCCCTTGGCGTTAGCCAAGGTATCTGCCGCAGAGCCGATTACGGTAGGTACCCTGCCAAAGCAGGAGTACCCGGGGTGTTTGCAGGGAGGTGCGGAACCTAATGGCCACACACACCTCCCCTAGACCGCCAGGAGGGACACCCAGAAGGGCTACCGCATCCTGACAAATCCTGTGAACACACAACACGCAAAAAGTGACACAGTGAGACAAAAAAGAAATAAATAAGTGAATGTGTGCAGATATACTGCCCGGACATCCGGCCGGATCTATAAAAATTTCTCTGATCCTAGCCAGAAGGCCGGAATCAAGAGGTGAGTGCCACAAGGTGAAGAGATTATGGTGCCCGTGCTTCAACTCAGTGAGTCTATTCTCCCAGTGAGTTTCGGCACCTCGGGGTCACCACTCCCCGAGGCACAAAAGTACCTCGGCTCTAGACCCTCTCAGCCTCATGGCGAGACCCGAAGGGAACAGGTCACATCGGGGCAGCCGTCGAGCTGATTCCTCAGAACCAGCCCCGGAAAGCCCTGGTACACCTGCATCCTCCATGCAGCACCCATCCCCACCAGCATGAAAACTGATAAGAACAGATACTACACTTGATCTTAGCCAAAAGGCCGAGAAGCGATAACCGTTGAAAGGGGCGGGGCCCAACAAGGTCCCCTTCATGGGCACTATCACTGCTTGCTGTCAGGGAGGCTGCCAGACAATTTTCCATGCACACTCTGGGCTGGGGGGCAGTCAACCACCAGTACACACAGCAGAACCTAAACCCATACCATTATTGCTAAGCAGCAAGACAGGGGCCCATTGCACTCCCACGGGGCCTTTTTAATGCAATCCATAACCCGGATTTGCCAGGAACCCTTCTTACTCCTCCTACTTGCATGTGACACTGGGCTTAGGATCTGCATAGGAAACACACACACAAGCACACACCTACCTTTGTTGCCTGCAGATGCCTCCTTGGCTGTCCCCAAACGGTATCAAACCAACACCCACGGGAAGCTGTAAGCATAGAGGACATGCCTGCACCCCATTGGACTTACCTGTGTGGGTTAAATCCGGGTTATTTGACAACCTATGGCGGTGATGGTTCTGCTCAGGCAGAGCAGTGCTGATGCTCCTCATAAAGCTGTCGCTGCTGTGAAGGTTCTAGGTGACATCACAATCCCTATGGTTACATACACGACAAAGCTGGGTTGTTGTTGTTTACACTCTGCAAGGCCTGTGGAAGTGAGTGACATCATAGCACTGTAGTTCTGAGGGTTCTAGATGGATGCAACAATCTCCTGTTGCTTCTATGAAGGCCATAATAGACGACATCACCAAACAGCTCCATAGTCACATACACAGCAAGGAGAGATGTTGTTTACACCTAGTGATGTCAGTGGTATTGAGTGACATCACAGCACAGTGCTAAGGCTCCTGGGCCTGGACACAGCAGCGGCTGCAATATCTCAACGGAGAATACGTTTATATATATGTGTGTGTGTGCGCGTATATATATATATATATATATATATATATATATATATATATATATTTCTCCGCCGAAATCACTTTTAAACCATTTCCACCTTTTTTTCCTTCTCTTCCTCTTACTTTTTTTTCACGTTTTTTACGTTTTTCTCCTTTTCGCCTCTTTTCTGGGCGTATTATTCTTCTTTTTCTTCTTTTTTTTCGTCTAATGCATACCCCATCAGTGCAGCAATGCTTATTCAATACCGCCAGCAGATGGAGACACTGGGGGATAATTTTCTAAGGATTTATACTGATTTTTCCTGTCTGAATTTGTCGCACAGAAAGTTGCAGGCCAAATATGTGTGACATTTCTGCGACTTTAGCTTCTAGAGCATTTTTACAACATTATACATAGGTGCTGAATACATAAAAAGCGACTGTTCAGCGACAGACAAGTCGCATCGGCTGAAAGTAGGCCAGAATGTCAGTCCATGTTGGAGCAGGTTTAGATACAGTCTAAAGCATAGATCTCAAAGTCTGTGCACAGAATTTAGCAAGGGCCTCGCACCTTCTGATGCATCAGGTAGGTGCACTATAGCATAGCCTAACCCTCTGTACTTTGGTCTATATTGATGCGGGACATAGACAGCCAGCTGATGACCAATCCATTAGTGCAATGGATGGCTGGAAGCATTTGTCTTTGCCTTTGCAATACCACAGAAGCAATGCATGGTCAATGTACAGCAATGACACACCTGTGTGAACAGCCAGGAGACCCCCCCATGTTATGTTACATAGTTACATAGTTAGTACGGTCGAAAAAAGACATATGTCCATCAAGTTCAACCAGGGAATTAAGGGGTAGGGGTGTGGCGCGATATTGGGGAAGGGATGAGATTTTATATTTCTTCATAAGCATTAATCTTATTTTGTCAATTAGGAACATTCAGCACCCACCCGCTATCAAGGCAGCTGCCTATCATGTCATGCCCTACCTGCACAGGTGTGCTGGCTACTCAAATGATCCAATTAAGGAGGCCATTTAGTCAGCAGCAGCAGAAGTCCTGTGCCTGGACGCTCCAACAGCGGCCAGACACAAGCAGAAGCAGCAGAAGCAGCAGCAGCACCACCTTTTGTTTTTTGGCTGCAGCAGCAGCAGCAGCAGCAGCAAGGCCCACAGGGCTGGCTAGCTGGCTAGCCAGCAAGCAGGTAGCAATGAAAGTAGGAATCTTTCTTTTTAACCCTGTAAGGGGGTGGTGCACTGTACCCGAAGATACTGCCATATCGGGTCAATGCATAGGGCGACGGAAGCAAGCTTCGAAATCGGCCCCCGTTCTCAAAAATCCATTTAATATATGGTCCCCAGATAGGGGACGTATCAGATATTAAACTGATAAGAACAGATACTACACTTGATCTTAGCCAAAAGGCCGAGAAGCGATAACCGTGAAAGGGGCGGGCCCAACAAGGTCCCCTTCATGGGCACTATCACTGCTTGCTGTCAGGGAGGCTGCCAGACAATTTTCCATGCACACTCTGGGCTGGGGGGCAGTCAACCACCAGTACACACAGCAGAACCTAAACCCATACCATTATTGCTAAGCAGCAAGACAGGGGCCCATTGCACTCCCACGGGGCCTTTTTAAATGCAATCCATAACCCGGATTTGCCAGGAACCCTTCTTACTCCTCCTACTTGCATGTGACACTGGGCTTAGGATCTGCATAGGAAACACACACACAAGCACACACCTACCTTTGTTGCCTGCAGATGCCTCCTTGGCTGTCCCCAAACGGTATCAAACCAACACCCACGGGAAGCTGTAAGCATAGAGGACATGCCTGCACCCCATTGGACTTACCTGTGTGGGTTAAATCCGGGTTATTTGACAACCTATGGCGGTGATGGTTCTGCTCAGGCAGAGCAGTGCTGATGCTCCTCATAAAGCTGTCGCTGCTGTGAAGGTTCTAGGTGACATCACAATCCCTATGGTTACATACACGACAAAGCTGGGTTGTTGTTGTTTACACTCTGCAAGGCCTGTGGAAGTGAGTGACATCATAGCACTGTAGTTCTGAGGGTTCTAGATGGATGCAACAATCTCCTGTTGCTTCTATGAAGGCCATAATAGACGACATCACCAAACAGCTCCATAGTCACATACACAGCAAAGGAGAGATGTTGTTTACACCTAGTGATGTCAGTGGTATTGAGTGACATCACAGCACAGTGCTAAGGCTCCTGGGCCTGGACACAGCAGCGGCTGCAATATCTCAACGGAGAATACGTTTATATATATGTGTGTGTGTGCGCGTATATATATATATATATATATATATATATATATATATATATATATTTCTCCGCCGAAATCACTTTTAAACCCATTTCCACCTTTTTTTCCCTTCTCTTCCTCTTACTTTTTTTTCACGTTTTTTTACGTTTTTCTCCTTTTCGCCTCTTTTCTGGGCGTATTATTCTTCTTTTTCTTCTTTTTTTTCGTCTAATGCATACCCCATCAGTGCAGCAATGCTTATTCAATACCGCCAGCAGATGGAGACACTGGGGGATAATTTTCTAAGGATTTATACTGATTTTTCCTGTCTGAATTTGTCGCACAGAAAGTTGCAGGCCAAATATGTGTGACATTTCTGCGACTTTAGCTTCTAGAGCATTTTTACAACATTATACATAGGTGCTGAATACATAAAAAGCGACTGTTCAGCGACAGACAAGTCGCATCGGCTGAAAGTAGGCCAGAATGTCAGTCCATGTTGGAGCAGGTTTAGATACAGTCTAAAGCATAGATCTCAAAGTCTGTGCACAGAATTTAGCAAGGGCCTCGCACCTTCTGATGCATCAGGTAGGTGCACTATAGCATAGCCTAACCCTCTGTACTTTGGTCTATATTGATGCGGGACATAGACAGCCAGCTGATGACCAATCCATTAGTGCAATGGATGGCTGGAAGCATTTGTCTTTGCCTTTGCAATACCACAGAAGCAATGCATGGTCAATGTACAGCAATGACACACCTGTGTGAACAGCCAGGAGACCCCCCCATGTTATGTTACATAGTTACATAGTTAGTACGGTCGAAAAAAGACATATGTCCATCAAGTTCAACCAGGGAATTAAGGGGTAGGGGTGTGGCGCGATATTGGGGAAGGGATGAGATTTTATATTTCTTCATAAGCATTAATCTTATTTTGTCAATTAGGAACATTCAGCACCCACCCGCTATCAAGGCAGCTGCCTATCATGTCATGCCCTACCTGCACAGGTGTGCTGGCTACTCAAATGATCCAATTAAGGAGGCCATTTAGTCAGCAGCAGCAGAAGTCCTGTGCCTGGACGCTCCAACAGCGGCCAGACACAAGCAGAAGCAGCAGAAGCAGCAGCAGCACCACCTTTTGTTTTTTGGCTGCAGCAGCAGCAGCAGCAGCAGCAAGGCCCACAGGGCTGGCTAGCTGGCTAGCCAGCAAGCAGGTAGCAATGAAAGTAGGAATCTTTCTTTTTAACCCTGTAAGGGGGTGGTGCACTGTACCCGAAGATACTGCCATATCGGGTCAATGCATAGGGCGACGGAAGCAAGCTTCGAAATCGGCCCCCGTTCTCAAAAATCCATTTAATATATGGTCCCCAGATAGGGGACGTATCAGATATTAAACTGATAAGAACAGATACTACACTTGATCTTAGCCAAAAGGCCGAGAAGCGATAACCGTGAAAGGGGCGGGCCCAACAAGGTCCCCTTCATGGGCACTATCACTGCTTGCTGTCAGGGAGGCTGCCAGACAATTTTCCATGCACACTCTGGGCTGGGGGGCAGTCAACCACCAGTACACACAGCAGAACCTAAACCCATACCATTATTGCTAAGCAGCAAGACAGGGGCCCATTGCACTCCCACGGGGCCTTTTTAAATGCAATCCATAACCCGGATTTGCCAGGAACCCTTCTTACTCCTCCTACTTGCATGTGACACTGGGCTTAGGATCTGCATAGGAAACACACACACAAGCACACACCTACCTTTGTTGCCTGCAGATGCCTCCTTGGCTGTCCCCAAACGGTATCAAACCAACACCCACGGGAAGCTGTAAGCATAGAGGACATGCCTGCACCCCATTGGACTTACCTGTGTGGGTTAAATCCGGGTTATTTGACAACCTATGGCGGTGATGGTTCTGCTCAGGCAGAGCAGTGCTGATGCTCCTCATAAAGCTGTCGCTGCTGTGAAGGTTCTAGGTGACATCACAATCCCTATGGTTACATACACGACAAAGCTGGGTTGTTGTTGTTTACACTCTGCAAGGCCTGTGGAAGTGAGTGACATCATAGCACTGTAGTTCTGAGGGTTCTAGATGGATGCAACAATCTCCTGTTGCTTCTATGAAGGCCATAATAGACGACATCACCAAACAGCTCCATAGTCACATACACAGCAAAGGAGAGATGTTGTTTACACCTAGTGATGTCAGTGGTATTGAGTGACATCACAGCACAGTGCTAAGGCTCCTGGGCCTGGACACAGCAGCGGCTGCAATATCTCAACGGAGAATACGTTTATATATATGTGTGTGTGTGCGCGTATATATATATATATATATATATATATATATATATATATATATATATTTCTCCGCCGAAATCACTTTTAAACCCATTTCCACCTTTTTTTCCCTTCTCTTCCTCTTACTTTTTTTTCACGTTTTTTTACGTTTTTCTCCTTTTCGCCTCTTTTCTGGGCGTATTATTCTTCTTTTTCTTCTTTTTTTTCGTCTAATGCATACCCCATCAGTGCAGCAATGCTTATTCAATACCGCCAGCAGATGGAGACACTGGGGGATAATTTTCTAAGGATTTATACTGATTTTTCCTGTCTGAATTTGTCGCACAGAAAGTTGCAGGCCAAATATGTGTGACATTTCTGCGACTTTAGCTTCTAGAGCATTTTTACAACATTATACATAGGTGCTGAATACATAAAAAGCGACTGTTCAGCGACAGACAAGTCGCATCGGCTGAAAGTAGGCCAGAATGTCAGTCCATGTTGGAGCAGGTTTAGATACAGTCTAAAGCATAGATCTCAAAGTCTGTGCACAGAATTTAGCAAGGGCCTCGCACCTTCTGATGCATCAGGTAGGTGCACTATAGCATAGCCTAACCCTCTGTACTTTGGTCTATATTGATGCGGGACATAGACAGCCAGCTGATGACCAATCCATTAGTGCAATGGATGGCTGGAAGCATTTGTCTTTGCCTTTGCAATACCACAGAAGCAATGCATGGTCAATGTACAGCAATGACACACCTGTGTGAACAGCCAGGAGACCCCCCCATGTTATGTTACATAGTTACATAGTTAGTACGGTCGAAAAAAGACATATGTCCATCAAGTTCAACCAGGGAATTAAGGGGTAGGGGTGTGGCGCGATATTGGGGAAGGGATGAGATTTTATATTTCTTCATAAGCATTAATCTTATTTTGTCAATTAGGAACATTCAGCACCCACCCGCTATCAAGGCAGCTGCCTATCATGTCATGCCCTACCTGCACAGGTGTGCTGGCTACTCAAATGATCCAATTAAGGAGGCCATTTAGTCAGCAGCAGCAGAAGTCCTGTGCCTGGACGCTCCAACAGCGGCCAGACACAAGCAGAAGCAGCAGAAGCAGCAGCAGCACCACCTTTTGTTTTTTGGCTGCTGCAGCAGCAGCAGCAGCAGCAGCAAGGCCCACAGGGCTGGCTAGCTGGCTAGCCAGCAAGCAGGTAGCAATGAAAGTAGGAATCTTTCTTTTTAACCCTGTAAGGGGGTGGTGCACTGTACCCGAAGATACTGCCATATCGGGTCAATGCATAGGGCGACGGAAGCAAGCTTCGAAATCGGCCCCCGTTCTCAAAAATCCATTTAATATATGGTCCCCAGATAGGGGACGTATCAGATATTAAACTGATAAGAACAGATACTACACTTGATCTTAGCCAAAAGGCCGAGAAGCGATAACCGTGAAAGGGGCGGGCCCAACAAGGTCCCCTTCATGGGCACTATCACTGCTTGCTGTCAGGGAGGCTGCCAGACAATTTTCCATGCACACTCTGGGCTGGGGGGCAGTCAACCACCAGTACACACAGCAGAACCTAAACCCATACCATTATTGCTAAGCAGCAAGACAGGGGCCCATTGCACTCCCACGGGGCCTTTTTAAATGCAATCCATAACCCGGATTTGCCAGGAACCCTTCTTACTCCTCCTACTTGCATGTGACACTGGGCTTAGGATCTGCATAGGAAACACACACACAAGCACACACCTACCTTTGTTGCCTGCAGATGCCTCCTTGGCTGTCCCCAAACGGTATCAAACCAACACCCACGGGAAGCTGTAAGCATAGAGGACATGCCTGCACCCCATTGGACTTACCTGTGTGGGTTAAATCCGGGTTATTTGACAACCTATGGCGGTGATGGTTCTGCTCAGGCAGAGCAGTGCTGATGCTCCTCATAAAGCTGTCGCTGCTGTGAAGGTTCTAGGTGACATCACAATCCCTATGGTTACATACACGACAAAGCTGGGTTGTTGTTGTTTACACTCTGCAAGGCCTGTGGAAGTGAGTGACATCATAGCACTGTAGTTCTGAGGGTTCTAGATGGATGCAACAATCTCCTGTTGCTTCTATGAAGGCCATAATAGACGACATCACCAAACAGCTCCATAGTCACATACACAGCAAAGGAGAGATGTTGTTTACACCTAGTGATGTCAGTGGTATTGAGTGACATCACAGCACAGTGCTAAGGCTCCTGGGCCTGGACACAGCAGCGGCTGCAATATCTCAACGGAGAATACGTTTATATATATGTGTGTGTGTGCGCGTATATATATATATATATATATATATATATATATATATATATATATATTCTCCGCCGAAATCACTTTTAAACCCATTTCCACCTTTTTTTCCCTTCTCTTCCTCTTACTTTTTTTTCACGTTTTTTTACGTTTTTCTCCTTTTCGCCTCTTTTCTGGGCGTATTATTCTTCTTTTTCTTCTTTTTTTTCGTCTAATGCATACCCCATCAGTGCAGCAATGCTTATTCAATACCGCCAGCAGATGGAGACACTGGGGGATAATTTTCTAAGGATTTATACTGATTTTTCCTGTCTGAATTTGTCGCACAGAAAGTTGCAGGCCAAATATGTGTGACATTTCTGCGACTTTAGCTTCTAGAGCATTTTTACAACATTATACATAGGTGCTGAATACATAAAAAGCGACTGTTCAGCGACAGACAAGTCGCATCGGCTGAAAGTAGGCCAGAATGTCAGTCCATGTTGGAGCAGGTTTAGATACAGTCTAAAGCATAGATCTCAAAGTCTGTGCACAGAATTTAGCAAGGGCCTCGCACCTTCTGATGCATCAGGTAGGTGCACTATAGCATAGCCTAACCCTCTGTACTTTGGTCTATATTGATGCGGGACATAGACAGCCAGCTGATGACCAATCCATTAGTGCAATGGATGGCTGGAAGCATTTGTCTTTGCCTTTGCAATACCACAGAAGCAATGCATGGTCAATGTACAGCAATGACACACCTGTGTGAACAGCCAGGAGACCCCCCCATGTTATGTTACATAGTTACATAGTTAGTACGGTCGAAAAAAGACATATGTCCATCAAGTTCAACCAGGGAATTAAGGGGTAGGGGTGTGGCGCGATATTGGGGAAGGGATGAGATTTTATATTTCTTCATAAGCATTAATCTTATTTTGTCAATTAGGAACATTCAGCACCCACCCGCTATCAAGGCAGCTGCCTATCATGTCATGCCCTACCTGCACAGGTGTGCTGGCTACTCAAATGATCCAATTAAGGAGGCCATTTAGTCAGCAGCAGCAGAAGTCCTGTGCCTGGACGCTCCAACAGCGGCCAGACACAAGCAGAAGCAGCAGAAGCAGCAGCAGCACCACCTTTTGTTTTTTGGCTGCAGCAGCAGCAGCAGCAGCAGCAAGGCCCACAGGGCTGGCTAGCTGGCTAGCCAGCAAGCAGGTAGCAATGAAAGTAGGAATCTTTCTTTTTAACCCTGTAAGGGGGTGGTGCACTGTACCCGAAGATACTGCCATATCGGGTCAATGCATAGGGCGACGGAAGCAAGCTTCGAAATCGGCCCCCGTTCTCAAAAATCCATTTAATATATGGTCCCCAGATAGGGGACGTATCAGATATTAAACTGATAAGAACAGATACTACACTTGATCTTAGCCAAAAGGCCGAGAAGCGATAACCGTGAAAGGGGCGGGCCCAACAAGGTCCCCTTCATGGGCACTATCACTGCTTGCTGTCAGGGAGGCTGCCAGACAATTTTCCATGCACACTCTGGGCTGGGGGGCAGTCAACCACCAGTACACACAGCAGAACCTAAACCCATACCATTATTGCTAAGCAGCAAGACAGGGGCCCATTGCACTCCCACGGGGCCTTTTTAAATGCAATCCATAACCCGGATTTGCCAGGAACCCTTCTTACTCCTCCTACTTGCATGTGACACTGGGCTTAGGATCTGCATAGGAAACACACACACAAGCACACACCTACCTTTGTTGCCTGCAGATGCCTCCTTGGCTGTCCCCAAACGGTATCAAACCAACACCCACGGGAAGCTGTAAGCATAGAGGACATGCCTGCACCCCATTGGACTTACCTGTGTGGGTTAAATCCGGGTTATTTGACAACCTATGGCGGTGATGGTTCTGCTCAGGCAGAGCAGTGCTGATGCTCCTCATAAAGCTGTCGCTGCTGTGAAGGTTCTAGGTGACATCACAATCCCTATGGTTACATACACGACAAAGCTGGGTTGTTGTTGTTTACACTCTGCAAGGCCTGTGGAAGTGAGTGACATCATAGCACTGTAGTTCTGAGGGTTCTAGATGGATGCAACAATCTCCTGTTGCTTCTATGAAGGCCATAATAGACGACATCACCAAACAGCTCCATAGTCACATACACAGCAAAGGAGAGATGTTGTTTACACCTAGTGATGTCAGTGGTATTGAGTGACATCACAGCACAGTGCTAAGGCTCCTGGGCCTGGACACAGCAGCGGCTGCAATATCTCAACGGAGAATACGTTTATATATATGTGTGTGTGTGCGCGTATATATATATATATATATATATATATATATATATATATATATATTTCTCCGCCGAAATCACTTTTAAACCCATTTCCACCTTTTTTTCCCTTCTCTTCCTCTTACTTTTTTTTCACGTTTTTTTACGTTTTTCTCCTTTTCGCCTCTTTTCTGGGCGTATTATTCTTCTTTTTCTTCTTTTTTTTCGTCTAATGCATACCCCATCAGTGCAGCAATGCTTATTCAATACCGCCAGCAGATGGAGACACTGGGGGATAATTTTCTAAGGATTTATACTGATTTTTCCTGTCTGAATTTGTCGCACAGAAAGTTGCAGGCCAAATATGTGTGACATTTCTGCGACTTTAGCTTCTAGAGCATTTTTACAACATTATACATAGGTGCTGAATACATAAAAAGCGACTGTTCAGCGACAGACAAGTCGCATCGGCTGAAAGTAGGCCAGAATGTCAGTCCATGTTGGAGCAGGTTTAGATACAGTCTAAAGCATAGATCTCAAAGTCTGTGCACAGAATTTAGCAAGGGCCTCGCACCTTCTGATGCATCAGGTAGGTGCACTATAGCATAGCCTAACCCTCTGTACTTTGGTCTATATTGATGCGGGACATAGACAGCCAGCTGATGACCAATCCATTAGTGCAATGGATGGCTGGAAGCATTTGTCTTTGCCTTTGCAATACCACAGAAGCAATGCATGGTCAATGTACAGCAATGACACACCTGTGTGAACAGCCAGGAGACCCCCCCATGTTATGTTACATAGTTACATAGTTAGTACGGTCGAAAAAAGACATATGTCCATCAAGTTCAACCAGGGAATTAAGGGGTAGGGGTGTGGCGCGATATTGGGGAAGGGATGAGATTTTATATTTCTTCATAAGCATTAATCTTATTTTGTCAATTAGGAACATTCAGCACCCACCCGCTATCAAGGCAGCTGCCTATCATGTCATGCCCTACCTGCACAGGTGTGCTGGCTACTCAAATGATCCAATTAAGGAGGCCATTTAGTCAGCAGCAGCAGAAGTCCTGTGCCTGGACGCTCCAACAGCGGCCAGACACAAGCAGAAGCAGCAGAAGCAGCAGCAGCACCACCTTTTGTTTTTTGGCTGCAGCAGCAGCAGCAGCAGCAGCAAGGCCCACAGGGCTGGCTAGCTGGCTAGCCAGCAAGCAGGTAGCAATGAAAGTAGGAATCTTTCTTTTTAACCCTGTAAGGGGGTGGTGCACTGTACCCGAAGATACTGCCATATCGGGTCAATGCATAGGGCGACGGAAGCAAGCTTCGAAATCGGCCCCCGTTCTCAAAAATCCATTTAATATATGGTCCCCAGATAGGGGACGTATCAGATATTAAACTGATAAGAACAGATACTACACTTGATCTTAGCCAAAAGGCCGAGAAGCGATAACCGTGAAAGGGGCGGGCCCAACAAGGTCCCCTTCATGGGCACTATCACTGCTTGCTGTCAGGGAGGCTGCCAGACAATTTTCCATGCACACTCTGGGCTGGGGGGCAGTCAACCACCAGTACACACAGCAGAACCTAAACCCATACCATTATTGCTAAGCAGCAAGACAGGGGCCCATTGCACTCCCACGGGGCCTTTTTAAATGCAATCCATAACCCGGATTTGCCAGGAACCCTTCTTACTCCTCCTACTTGCATGTGACACTGGGCTTAGGATCTGCATAGGAAACACACACACAAGCACACACCTACCTTTGTTGCCTGCAGATGCCTCCTTGGCTGTCCCCAAACGGTATCAAACCAACACCCACGGGAAGCTGTAAGCATAGAGGACATGCCTGCACCCCATTGGACTTACCTGTGTGGGTTAAATCCGGGTTATTTGACAACCTATGGCGGTGATGGTTCTGCTCAGGCAGAGCAGTGCTGATGCTCCTCATAAAGCTGTCGCTGCTGTGAAGGTTCTAGGTGACATCACAATCCCTATGGTTACATACACGACAAAGCTGGGTTGTTGTTGTTTACACTCTGCAAGGCCTGTGGAAGTGAGTGACATCATAGCACTGTAGTTCTGAGGGTTCTAGATGGATGCAACAATCTCCTGTTGCTTCTATGAAGGCCATAATAGACGACATCACCAAACAGCTCCATAGTCACATACACAGCAAAGGAGAGATGTTGTTTACACCTAGTGATGTCAGTGGTATTGAGTGACATCACAGCACAGTGCTAAGGCTCCTGGGCCTGGACACAGCAGCGGCTGCAATATCTCAACGGAGAATACGTTTATATATATGTGTGTGTGTGCGCGTATATATATATATATATATATATATATATATATATATATATATATATTTCTCCGCCGAAATCACTTTTAAACCCATTTCCACCTTTTTTTCCCTTCTCTTCCTCTTACTTTTTTTTCACGTTTTTTTACGTTTTTCTCCTTTTCGCCTCTTTTCTGGGCGTATTATTCTTCTTTTTCTTCTTTTTTTTCGTCTAATGCATACCCCATCAGTGCAGCAATGCTTATTCAATACCGCCAGCAGATGGAGACACTGGGGGATAATTTTCTAAGGATTTATACTGATTTTTCCTGTCTGAATTTGTCGCACAGAAAGTTGCAGGCCAAATATGTGTGACATTTCTGCGACTTTAGCTTCTAGAGCATTTTTACAACATTATACATAGGTGCTGAATACATAAAAAGCGACTGTTCAGCGACAGACAAGTCGCATCGGCTGAAAGTAGGCCAGAATGTCAGTCCATGTTGGAGCAGGTTTAGATACAGTCTAAAGCATAGATCTCAAAGTCTGTGCACAGAATTTAGCAAGGGCCTCGCACCTTCTGATGCATCAGGTAGGTGCACTATAGCATAGCCTAACCCTCTGTACTTTGGTCTATATTGATGCGGGACATAGACAGCCAGCTGATGACCAATCCATTAGTGCAATGGATGGCTGGAAGCATTTGTCTTTGCCTTTGCAATACCACAGAAGCAATGCATGGTCAATGTACAGCAATGACACACCTGTGTGAACAGCCAGGAGACCCCCCCATGTTATGTTACATAGTTACATAGTTAGTACGGTCGAAAAAAGACATATGTCCATCAAGTTCAACCAGGGAATTAAGGGGTAGGGGTGTGGCGCGATATTGGGGAAGGGATGAGATTTTATATTTCTTCATAAGCATTAATCTTATTTTGTCAATTAGGAACATTCAGCACCCACCCGCTATCAAGGCAGCTGCCTATCATGTCATGCCCTACCTGCACAGGTGTGCTGGCTACTCAAATGATCCAATTAAGGAGGCCATTTAGTCAGCAGCAGCAGAAGTCCTGTGCCTGGACGCTCCAACAGCGGCCAGACACAAGCAGAAGCAGCAGAAGCAGCAGCAGCACCACCTTTTGTTTTTTGGCTGCAGCAGCAGCAGCAGCAGCAGCAAGGCCCACAGGGCTGGCTAGCTGGCTAGCCAGCAAGCAGGTAGCAATGAAAGTAGGAATCTTTCTTTTTAACCCTGTAAGGGGGTGGTGCACTGTACCCGAAGATACTGCCATATCGGGTCAATGCATAGGGCGACGGAAGCAAGCTTCGAAATCGGCCCCCGTTCTCAAAAATCCATTTAATATATGGTCCCCAGATAGGGGACGTATCAGATATTAAACTGATAAGAACAGATACTACACTTGATCTTAGCCAAAAGGCCGAGAAGCGATAACCGTGAAAGGGGCGGGCCCAACAAGGTCCCCTTCATGGGCACTATCACTGCTTGCTGTCAGGGAGGCTGCCAGACAATTTTCCATGCACACTCTGGGCTGGGGGGCAGTCAACCACCAGTACACACAGCAGAACCTAAACCCATACCATTATTGCTAAGCAGCAAGACAGGGGCCCATTGCACTCCCACGGGGCCTTTTTAAATGCAATCCATAACCCGGATTTGCCAGGAACCCTTCTTACTCCTCCTACTTGCATGTGACACTGGGCTTAGGATCTGCATAGGAAACACACACACAAGCACACACCTACCTTTGTTGCCTGCAGATGCCTCCTTGGCTGTCCCCAAACGGTATCAAACCAACACCCACGGGAAGCTGTAAGCATAGAGGACATGCCTGCACCCCATTGGACTTACCTGTGTGGGTTAAATCCGGGTTATTTGACAACCTATGGCGGTGATGGTTCTGCTCAGGCAGAGCAGTGCTGATGCTCCTCATAAAGCTGTCGCTGCTGTGAAGGTTCTAGGTGACATCACAATCCCTATGGTTACATACACGACAAAGCTGGGTTGTTGTTGTTTACACTCTGCAAGGCCTGTGGAAGTGAGTGACATCATAGCACTGTTAGTTCTGAGGGTTCTAGATGGATGCAACAATCTCCTGTTGCTTCTATGAAGGCCATAATAGACGACATCACCAAACAGCTCCATAGTCACATACACAGCAAAGGAGAGATGTTGTTTACACCTAGTGATGTCAGTGGTATTGAGTGACATCACAGCACAGTGCTAAGGCTCCTGGGCCTGGACACAGCAGCGGCTGCAATATCTCAACGGAGAATACGTTTATATATATGTGTGTGTGTGCGCGTATATATATATATATATATATATATATATATATATATATATATATATTTCTCCGCCGAAATCACTTTTAAACCCATTTCCACCTTTTTTTCCCTTCTCTTCCTCTTACTTTTTTTTCACGTTTTTTTACGTTTTTCTCCTTTTCGCCTCTTTTCTGGGCGTATTATTCTTCTTTTTCTTCTTTTTTTTCGTCTAATGCATACCCCATCAGTGCAGCAATGCTTATTCAATACCGCCAGCAGATGGAGACACTGGGGGATAATTTTCTAAGGATTTATACTGATTTTTCCTGTCTGAATTTGTCGCACAGAAAGTTGCAGGCCAAATATGTGTGACATTTCTGCGACTTTAGCTTCTAGAGCATTTTTACAACATTATACATAGGTGCTGAATACATAAAAAGCGACTGTTCAGCGACAGACAAGTCGCATCGGCTGAAAGTAGGCCAGAATGTCAGTCCATGTTGGAGCAGGTTTAGATACAGTCTAAAGCATAGATCTCAAAGTCTGTGCACAGAATTTAGCAAGGGCCTCGCACCTTCTGATGCATCAGGTAGGTGCACTATAGCATAGCCTAACCCTCTGTACTTTGGTCTATATTGATGCGGGACATAGACAGCCAGCTGATGACCAATCCATTAGTGCAATGGATGGCTGGAAGCATTTGTCTTTGCCTTTGCAATACCACAGAAGCAATGCATGGTCAATGTACAGCAATGACACACCTGTGTGAACAGCCAGGAGACCCCCCCATGTTATGTTACATAGTTACATAGTTAGTACGGTCGAAAAAAGACATATGTCCATCAAGTTCAACCAGGGAATTAAGGGGTAGGGGTGTGGCGCGATATTGGGGAAGGGATGAGATTTTATATTTCTTCATAAGCATTAATCTTATTTTGTCAATTAGGAACATTCAGCACCCACCCGCTATCAAGGCAGCTGCCTATCATGTCATGCCCTGGTGTGCTGGCTACTCAAATGATCCAATTAAGGAGGCCATTTAGTCAGCAGCAGCAGAAGTCCTGTGCCTGGACGCTCCAACAGCGGCCAGACACAAGCAGAAGCAGCAGAAGCAGCAGACAGCACCACCTTTTGTTTTTTGGCTGCAGCAGCAGCAGCAGCAGCAGCAAGGCCCACAGGGCTGGCTAGCTGGCTAGCCAGCAAGCAGGTAGCAATGAAAGTAGGAATCTTTCTTTTTAACCCTGTAAGGGGGTGGTGCACTGTACCCGAAGATACTGCCATATCGGGTCAATGCATAGGGCGACGGAAGCAAGCTTCGAAATCGGCCCCCGTTCTCAAAAATCCATTTAATATATGGTCCCCAGATAGGGGACGTATCAGATATTAAACTGATAAGAACAGATACTACACTTGATCTTAGCCAAAAGGCCGAGAAGCGATAACCGTGAAAGGGGCGGGCCCAACAAGGTCCCCTTCATGGGCACTATCACTGCTTGCTGTCAGGGAGGCTGCCAGACAATTTTCCATGCACACTCTGGGCTGGGGGGCAGTCAACCACCAGTACACACAGCAGAACCTAAACCCATACCATTATTGCTAAGCAGCAAGACAGGGGCCCATTGCACTCCCACGGGGCCTTTTTAAATGCAATCCATAACCCGGATTTGCCAGGAACCCTTCTTACTCCTCCTACTTGCATGTGACACTGGGCTTAGGATCTGCATAGGAAACACACACACAAGCACACACCTACCTTTGTTGCCTGCAGATGCCTCCTTGGCTGTCCCCAAACGGTATCAAACCAACACCCACGGGAAGCTGTAAGCATAGAGGACATGCCTGCACCCCATTGGACTTACCTGTGTGGGTTAAATCCGGGTTATTTGACAACCTATGGCGGTGATGGTTCTGCTCAGGCAGAGCAGTGCTGATGCTCCTCATAAAGCTGTCGCTGCTGTGAAGGTTCTAGGTGACATCACAATCCCTATGGTTACATACACGACAAAGCTGGGTTGTTGTTGTTTACACTCTGCAAGGCCTGTGGAAGTGAGTGACATCATAGCACTGTAGTTCTGAGGGTTCTAGATGGATGCAACAATCTCCTGTTGCTTCTATGAAGGCCATAATAGACGACATCACCAAACAGCTCCATAGTCACATACACAGCAAAGGAGAGATGTTGTTTACACCTAGTGATGTCAGTGGTATTGAGTGACATCACAGCACAGTGCTAAGGCTCCTGGGCCTGGACACAGCAGCGGCTGCAATATCTCAACGGAGAATACGTTTATATATATGTGTGTGTGTGCGCGTATATATATATATATATATATATATATATATATATATATATATATTTCTCCGCCGAAATCACTTTTAAACCCATTTCCACCTTTTTTTCCCTTCTCTTCCTCTTACTTTTTTTTCACGTTTTTTTACGTTTTTCTCCTTTTCGCCTCTTTTCTGGGCGTATTATTCTTCTTTTTCTTCTTTTTTTTCGTCTAATGCATACCCCATCAGTGCAGCAATGCTTATTCAATACCGCCAGCAGATGGAGACACTGGGGGATAATTTTCTAAGGATTTATACTGATTTTTCCTGTCTGAATTTGTCGCACAGAAAGTTGCAGGCCAAATATGTGTGACATTTCTGCGACTTTAGCTTCTAGAGCATTTTTACAACATTATACATAGGTGCTGAATACATAAAAAGCGACTGTTCAGCGACAGACAAGTCGCATCGGCTGAAAGTAGGCCAGAATGTCAGTCCATGTTGGAGCAGGTTTAGATACAGTCTAAAGCATAGATCTCAAAGTCTGTGCACAGAATTTAGCAAGGGCCTCGCACCTTCTGATGCATCAGGTAGGTGCACTATAGCATAGCCTAACCCTCTGTACTTTGGTCTATATTGATGCGGGACATAGACAGCCAGCTGATGACCAATCCATTAGTGCAATGGATGGCTGGAAGCATTTGTCTTTGCCTTTGCAATACCACAGAAGCAATGCATGGTCAATGTACAGCAATGACACACCTGTGTGAACAGCCAGGAGACCCCCCCATGTTATGTTACATAGTTACATAGTTAGTACGGTCGAAAAAAGACATATGTCCATCAAGTTCAACCAGGGAATTAAGGGGTAGGGGTGTGGCGCGATATTGGGGAAGGGATGAGATTTTATATTTCTTCATAAGCATTAATCTTATTTTGTCAATTAGGAACATTCAGCACCCACCCGCTATCAAGGCAGCTGCCTATCATGTCATGCCCTACCTGCACAGGTGTGCTGGCTACTCAAATGATCCAATTAAGGAGGCCATTTAGTCAGCAGCAGCAGAAGTCCTGTGCCTGGACGCTCCAACAGCGGCCAGACACAAGCAGAAGCAGCAGAAGCAGCAGCAGCACCACCTTTTGTTTTTTGGCTGCAGCAGCAGCAGCAGCAGCAGCAAGGCCCACAGGGCTGGCTAGCTGGCTAGCCAGCAAGCAGGTAGCAATGAAAGTAGGAATCTTTCTTTTTAACCCTGTAAGGGGGTGGTGCACTGTACCCGAAGATACTGCCATATCGGGTCAATGCATAGGGCGACGGAAGCAAGCTTCGAAATCGGCCCCCGTTCTCAAAAATCCATTTAATATATGGTCCCCAGATAGGGGACGTATCAGATATTAAACTGATAAGAACAGATACTACACTTGATCTTAGCCAAAAGGCCGAGAAGCGATAACCGTGAAAGGGGCGGGCCCAACAAGGTCCCCTTCATGGGCACTATCACTGCTTGCTGTCAGGGAGGCTGCCAGACAATTTTCCATGCACACTCTGGGCTGGGGGGCAGTCAACCACCAGTACACACAGCAGAACCTAAACCCATACCATTATTGCTAAGCAGCAAGACAGGGGCCCATTGCACTCCCACGGGGCCTTTTTAAATGCAATCCATAACCCGGATTTGCCAGGAACCCTTCTTACTCCTCCTACTTGCATGTGACACTGGGCTTAGGATCTGCATAGGAAACACACACACAAGCACACACCTACCTTTGTTGCCTGCAGATGCCTCCTTGGCTGTCCCCAAACGGTATCAAACCAACACCCACGGGAAGCTGTAAGCATAGAGGACATGCCTGCACCCCATTGGACTTACCTGTGTGGGTTAAATCCGGGTTATTTGACAACCTATGGCGGTGATGGTTCTGCTCAGGCAGAGCAGTGCTGATGCTCCTCATAAAGCTGTCGCTGCTGTGAAGGTTCTAGGTGACATCACAATCCCTATGGTTACATACACGACAAAGCTGGGTTGTTGTTGTTTACACTCTGCAAGGCCTGTGGAAGTGAGTGACATCATAGCACTGTAGTTCTGAGGGTTCTAGATGGATGCAACAATCTCCTGTTGCTTCTATGAAGGCCATAATAGACGACATCACCAAACAGCTCCATAGTCACATACACAGCAAAGGAGAGATGTTGTTTACACCTAGTGATGTCAGTGGTATTGAGTGACATCACAGCACAGTGCTAAGGCTCCTGGGCCTGGACACAGCAGCGGCTGCAATATCTCAACGGAGAATACGTTTATATATATGTGTGTGTGTGCGCGTATATATATATATATATATATATATATATATATATATATATATATATTTCTCCGCCGAAATCACTTTTAAACCCATTTCCACCTTTTTTTCCCTTCTCTTCCTCTTACTTTTTTTTCACGTTTTTTTACGTTTTTCTCCTTTTCGCCTCTTTTCTGGGCGTATTATTCTTCTTTTTCTTCTTTTTTTTCGTCTAATGCATACCCCATCAGTGCAGCAATGCTTATTCAATACCGCCAGCAGATGGAGACACTGGGGGATAATTTTCTAAGGATTTATACTGATTTTTCCTGTCTGAATTTGTCGCACAGAAAGTTGCAGGCCAAATATGTGTGACATTTCTGCGACTTTAGCTTCTAGAGCATTTTTACAACATTATACATAGGTGCTGAATACATAAAAAGCGACTGTTCAGCGACAGACAAGTCGCATCGGCTGAAAGTAGGCCAGAATGTCAGTCCATGTTGGAGCAGGTTTAGATACAGTCTAAAGCATAGATCTCAAAGTCTGTGCACAGAATTTAGCAAGGGCCTCGCACCTTCTGATGCATCAGGTAGGTGCACTATAGCATAGCCTAACCCTCTGTACTTTGGTCTATATTGATGCGGGACATAGACAGCCAGCTGATGACCAATCCATTAGTGCAATGGATGGCTGGAAGCATTTGTCTTTGCCTTTGCAATACCACAGAAGCAATGCATGGTCAATGTACAGCAATGACACACCTGTGTGAACAGCCAGGAGACCCCCCCATGTTATGTTACATAGTTACATAGTTAGTACGGTCGAAAAAAGACATATGTCCATCAAGTTCAACCAGGGAATTAAGGGGTAGGGGTGTGGCGCGATATTGGGGAAGGGATGAGATTTTATATTTCTTCATAAGCATTAATCTTATTTTGTCAATTAGGAACATTCAGCACCCACCCGCTATCAAGGCAGCTGCCTATCATGTCATGCCCTACCTGCACAGGTGTGCTGGCTACTCAAATGATCCAATTAAGGAGGCCATTTAGTCAGCAGCAGCAGAAGTCCTGTGCCTGGACGCTCCAACAGCGGCCAGACACAAGCAGAAGCAGCAGAAGCAGCAGCAGCACCACCTTTTGTTTTTTGGCTGCAGCAGCAGCAGCAGCAGCAGCAAGGCCCACAGGGCTGGCTAGCTGGCTAGCCAGCAAGCAGGTAGCAATGAAAGTAGGAATCTTTCTTTTTAACCCTGTAAGGGGGTGGTGCACTGTACCCGAAGATACTGCCATATCGGGTCAATGCATAGGGCGACGGAAGCAAGCTTCGAAATCGGCCCCCGTTCTCAAAAATCCATTTAATATATGGTCCCCAGATAGGGGACGTATCAGATATTAAACTGATAAGAACAGATACTACACTTGATCTTAGCCAAAAGGCCGAGAAGCGATAACCGTGAAAGGGGCGGGCCCAACAAGGTCCCCTTCATGGGCACTATCACTGCTTGCTGTCAGGGAGGCTGCCAGACAATTTTCCATGCACACTCTGGGCTGGGGGGCAGTCAACCACCAGTACACACAGCAGAACCTAAACCCATACCATTATTGCTAAGCAGCAAGACAGGGGCCCATTGCACTCCCACGGGGCCTTTTTAAATGCAATCCATAACCCGGATTTGCCAGGAACCCTTCTTACTCCTCCTACTTGCATGTGACACTGGGCTTAGGATCTGCATAGGAAACACACACACAAGCACACACCTACCTTTGTTGCCTGCAGATGCCTCCTTGGCTGTCCCCAAACGGTATCAAACCAACACCCACGGGAAGCTGTAAGCATAGAGGACATGCCTGCACCCCATTGGACTTACCTGTGTGGGTTAAATCCGGGTTATTTGACAACCTATGGCGGTGATGGTTCTGCTCAGGCAGAGCAGTGCTGATGCTCCTCATAAAGCTGTCGCTGCTGTGAAGGTTCTAGGTGACATCACAATCCCTATGGTTACATACACGACAAAGCTGGGTTGTTGTTGTTTACACTCTGCAAGGCCTGTGGAAGTGAGTGACATCATAGCACTGTAGTTCTGAGGGTTCTAGATGGATGCAACAATCTCCTGTTGCTTCTATGAAGGCCATAATAGACGACATCACCAAACAGCTCCATAGTCACATACACAGCAAAGGAGAGATGTTGTTTACACCTAGTGATGTCAGTGGTATTGAGTGACATCACAGCACAGTGCTAAGGCTCCTGGGCCTGGACACAGCAGCGGCTGCAATATCTCAACGGAGAATACGTTTATATATATGTGTGTGTGTGCGCGTATATATATATATATATATATATATATATATATAATATATATATATTTCTCCGCCGAAATCACTTTTAAACCCATTTCCACCTTTTTTTCCCTTCTCTTCCTCTTACTTTTTTTTCACGTTTTTTTACGTTTTTCTCCTTTTCGCCTCTTTTCTGGGCGTATTATTCTTCTTTTTCTTCTTTTTTTTCGTCTAATGCATACCCCATCAGTGCAGCAATGCTTATTCAATACCGCCAGCAGATGGAGACACTGGGGGATAATTTTCTAAGGATTTATACTGATTTTTCCTGTCTGAATTTGTCGCACAGAAAGTTGCAGGCCAAATATGTGTGACATTTCTGCGACTTTAGCTTCTAGAGCATTTTTACAACATTATACATAGGTGCTGAATACATAAAAAGCGACTGTTCAGCGACAGACAAGTCGCATCGGCTGAAAGTAGGCCAGAATGTCAGTCCATGTTGGAGCAGGTTTAGATACAGTCTAAAGCATAGATCTCAAAGTCTGTGCACAGAATTTAGCAAGGGCCTCGCACCTTCTGATGCATCAGGTAGGTGCACTATAGCATAGCCTAACCCTCTGTACTTTGGTCTATATTGATGCGGGACATAGACAGCCAGCTGATGACCAATCCATTAGTGCAATGGATGGCTGGAAGCATTTGTCTTTGCCTTTGCAATACCACAGAAGCAATGCATGGTCAATGTACAGCAATGACACACCTGTGTGAACAGCCAGGAGACCCCCCCATGTTATGTTACATAGTTACATAGTTAGTACGGTCGAAAAAAGACATATGTCCATCAAGTTCAACCAGGGAATTAAGGGGTAGGGGTGTGGCGCGATATTGGGGAAGGGATGAGATTTTATATTTCTTCATAAGCATTAATCTTATTTTGTCAATTAGGAACATTCAGCACCCACCCGCTATCAAGGCAGCTGCCTATCATGTCATGCCCTACCTGCACAGGTGTGCTGGCTACTCAAATGATCCAATTAAGGAGGCCATTTAGTCAGCAGCAGCAGAAGTCCTGTGCCTGGACGCTCCAACAGCGGCCAGACACAAGCAGAAGCAGCAGAAGCAGCAGCAGCACCACCTTTTGTTTTTTGGCTGCAGCAGCAGCAGCAGCAGCAGCAAGGCCCACAGGGCTGGCTAGCTGGCTAGCCAGCAAGCAGGTAGCAATGAAAGTAGGAATCTTTCTTTTTAACCCTGTAAGGGGGTGGTGCACTGTACCCGAAGATACTGCCATATCGGGTCAATGCATAGGGCGACGGAAGCAAGCTTCGAAATCGGCCCCCGTTCTCAAAAATCCATTTAATATATGGTCCCCAGATAGGGGACGTATCAGATATTAAACTGATAAGAACAGATACTACACTTGATCTTAGCCAAAAGGCCGAGAAGCGATAACCGTGAAAGGGGCGGGCCCAACAAGGTCCCCTTCATGGGCACTATCACTGCTTGCTGTCAGGGAGGCTGCCAGACAATTTTCCATGCACACTCTGGGCTGGGGGGCAGTCAACCACCAGTACACACAGCAGAACCTAAACCCATACCATTATTGCTAAGCAGCAAGACAGGGGCCCATTGCACTCCCACGGGGCCTTTTTAAATGCAATCCATAACCCGGATTTGCCAGGAACCCTTCTTACTCCTCCTACTTGCATGTGACACTGGGCTTAGGATCTGCATAGGAAACACACACACAAGCACACACCTACCTTTGTTGCCTGCAGATGCCTCCTTGGCTGTCCCCAAACGGTATCAAACCAACACCCACGGGAAGCTGTAAGCATAGAGGACATGCCTGCACCCCATTGGACTTACCTGTGTGGGTTAAATCCGGGTTATTTGACAACCTATGGCGGTGATGGTTCTGCTCAGGCAGAGCAGTGCTGATGCTCCTCATAAAGCTGTCGCTGCTGTGAAGGTTCTAGGTGACATCACAATCCCTATGGTTACATACACGACAAAGCTGGGTTGTTGTTGTTTACACTCTGCAAGGCCTGTGGAAGTGAGTGACATCATAGCACTGTAGTTCTGAGGGTTCTAGATGGATGCAACAATCTCCTGTTGCTTCTATGAATCACCAAACAGCTCCATAGTCACATACACAGCAAAGGAGAGATGTTGTTTACACCTAGTGATGTCAGTGGTATTGAGTGACATCACAGCACAGTGCTAAGGCTCCTGGGCCCTGGACACAGCAGCGGCTGCAATATCTCAACGGAGAATACGTTTATATATATGTGTGTGTGTGCGCGTATATATATATATATATATATATATATATATATATATATATATTTCTCCGCCGAAATCACTTTAAACCCATTTCACCTTTTTTTCCCTTCTCTTCCTCTTACTTTTTTTTCACGTTTTTTACGTTTTTCTCCTTTTTCGCCTCTTTTCTGGGCGTATTATTCTTCTTTTTCTTCTTTTTTTCGTCTAATGCATACCCCATCAGTGCAGCAATGCTTATTCAATACCGCCAGCAGATGGAGACACTGGGGGATAATTTTTCTAAGGATTTATACTGATTTTTCCTGTCTGAATTTGTCGCACAGAAAGTTGCAGGCCAATATGTGTGACATTTCTGCGACTTTAGCTTCTAGAGCATTTTTACAACATTATACATAGGTGCTGAATACATAAAAAGCGACTGTTCAGCGACAGACAAGTCGCATCGGCTGAAAGTAGGCCAGAATGTCAGTCCATGTTGGAGCAGGTTTAGATACAGTCTAAAGCATAGATCTCAAAGTCTGTGCACAGAATTAGCAAGGGCCTCGCACCTTCTGATGCATCAGGTAGGTGCACTATAGCATAGCCTAACCTCTGTACTTTGGTCTATATTGATGCGGGACATAGACAGCCAGCTTGATGACCAATCCATTAGTGCAATGGATGGCTGGAAGCATTTGTCTTTGCCTTTGCAATACCACAGAAGCAATGCATGGTCAATGTACAGCAATGACACACCTGTGTGAACAGCCAGGAGACCCCCCCCATGTTATGTTACATAGTTACATAGTTAGTACGGTCGAAAAAGACATATGTCCATCAAGTTCAACCAGGGAATTAAGGGGTAGGGGTGTGGCGCGATATTGGGGAAGGGATGAGATTTTATATTTCTTCATAAGCATTAATCTTATTTTGTCAATTAGGAACATTCAGCACCCACCCGCTATCAAGGCAGCTGCCTATCATGTCATGCCCTACCTGCACAGGTGTGCTGGCTACTCAAATGATCAATTAAGGAGGCCATTTAGTCAGCAGCAGCAGAAGTCCTGTGCCTGGACGCTCCAACAGCGGCCAGACACAAGCAGAAGCAGCAGAAGCAGCAGCAGCACCACCTTTTGTTTTTTGGCTGCAGCAGCAGCAGCAGCAGCAGCAAGGCCACAGGGCTGGCTAGCTGGCTAGCCAGCAAGCAGGTAGCAATGAAAGTAGGAATCTTTCTTTTTAACCCTGTAAGGGGGGTGGTGCACTGTACCCGAAGATACTGCCATATCGGGTCAATGCATAGGGCGACGGAAGCAAGCTTCGAAATCGGCCCCCGTTCTCAAAAATCCATTTAATATATGGTCCCCAGATAGGGGACGTATCAGATATTAAACTGATAAGAACAGATACTACACTTGATCTAGCCAAAAGGCCGAGAAGCGATAACGTGAAAGGGGCGGGCCCAACAAGGTCCCCTTCATGGGCACTATCACTGCTTGCTGTCAGGGAGGCTGCCAGACAATTTTCCATGCACACTCTGGGCTGGGGGGCAGTCAACCACCAGTACACACAGCAGAACCTAAACCCATACCATTATTGCTAAGCAGCAAGACAGGGGCCCATTGCACTCCCACGGGCCTTTTTAAATGCAATCCATAACCCGATTTGCCAGGAACCCTTCTTACTCCTCCTACTTGCATGTGACCACTGGGCTTAGGATCTGCATAGGAAACACACACACAAGCACACACCTACCTTTGTTGCCTGCAGATGCCTCCTTGGCTGTCCCCAAACGGTATCAAACCAACACCCACGGGAAGCTGTAAGCATAGAGGACATGCTGCACCCCATTGGACTTACCTGTGTGGGTTAAATCCGGGTTATTTGACAACCTATGGCGTGATGGTTCTGCTCAGGCAGAGCAGTGCTGATGCTCCTCATAAAGCTGTCGCTGCTGTGAAGGTTCTAGGTGACATCACAATCCCTATGGTTACATACACGACAAAGCTGGGTTGTTGTTGTTTACACTCTGCAAGGCCTGTGGAAGTGAGTGACATCATAGCACTGTAGTTCTGAGGGTTCTAGATGGATGCAACAATCTCCTGTTGCTTCTATGAAGGCCATAATAGACGACATCACCAAACAGCTCCATAGTCACATACACAGCAAAGGAGAGATGTTGTTTACACCTAGTGATGTCAGTGGTATTGAGTGACATCACAGCACAGTGCTAAGGCTCCTGGGCCTGGACACAGCAGCGGCTGCAATATCTCAACGGAGAATACGTTTATATATATGTGTGTGTGTGCGCGTATATATATATATATATATATATATATATATATATATATATATATATATATATATTTCTCCGCCGAAATCACTTTTAAACCCATTTCCACCTTTTTTTCCCTCTCTTCCTCTTACTTTTTTTTCACGTTTTTTACGTTTTCTCTCCTTTTCGCCTCTTTTCTGGGCGTATTATTCTTCTTTTTCTTCTTTTTTTTCGTCTAATGCATACCCCCATCAGTGCAGCAATGCTTATTCAATACCGCCAGCAGATGGAGACACTGGGGATAATTTTCTAAGGATTTATACTGATTTTTCCTGTCTGAATTTGTCGCACAGAAAGTTGCAGGCCAAATATGTGTGACATTTCTGCGACTTTAGCTTCTAGAGCATTTTTACAACATTATACATAGGTGCTGAATACATAAAAAGCGACTGTTCAGCGACAGACAAGTCGCATCGGCTGAAAGTAGGCCAGAATGTCAGTCCATGTTGGAGCAGGTTTAGATACAGTCTAAAGCATAGATCTCAAAGTCTGTGCACAGAATTTAGCAAGGGCCTCGCACCTTCTGATGCATCAGGTAGGTGCACTATAGCATAGCCTAACCCTCTGTACTTTGGTCTATATTGATGCGGGACATAGACAGCCAGCTGATGACCAATCCATTAGTGCAATGGATGGCTGAAGCATTTGTCTTTGCCTTTGCAATACCACAGAAGCAATGCATGGTCAATGTACAGCAATGACACACCTGTGTGAACAGCCAGGAGACCCCCCCATGTTATGTTACATAGTTACATAGTTAGTACGGTCGAAAAAAGACATATGTCCATCAAGTTCAACCAGGGAATTAAGGGGTAGGGGTGTGGCGCGATATTGGGGAAGGGATGAGATTTTATATTTCTTCATAAGCATTAATCTTATTTTGTCAATTAGGAACATTCAGCACCCACCCGCTATCAAGGCAGCTGCCTATCATGTCATGCCCTACCTGCACAGGTGTGCTGGCTACTCAAATGATCCAATTAAGGAGGCCATTAGTCAGCAGCAGCAGAAGTCCTGTGCCTGGACGCTCCAACAGCGGCCAGACACAAGCAGAAGCAGCAGAAGCAGCAGCAGCACCACCTTTTGTTTTTTGGCTGCAGCAGCAGCAGCAGCAGCAGCAAGCCCACAGGGCTGGCTAGCTGGCTAGCCAGCAAGCAGGTAGCAATGAAAGTAGGAATCTTTCTTTTTAACCCTGTAAGGGGGTGGTGCACTGTACCCGAAGATACTGCCATATCGGGTCAATGCATAGGGCGACGGAAGCAAGCTTCGAAATCGGCCCCCGTTCTCAAAAATA
>NW_026609451.1:0-31647 GCF_029499605.1 Hyla sarda
CTTGTGTGTGTGTTTCCTATGCAGATCCTAAGCCCAGTGTCACATGCAAGTAGGAGGAGTAAGAAGGGTTCCTGGCAAATCCGGGTTATGGATTGCATTTAAAAAGGCCCCGTGGGAGTGCAATGGGCCCCTGTCTTGCTGCTTAGCAATAATGGTATGGGTTTAGGTTCTGCTGTGTGTACTGGTGGTTGACTGCCCCCCAGCCCAGAGTGTGCATGGAAAATTGTCTGGCAGCCTCCCTGACAGCAAGCAGTGATAGTGCCCATGAAGGGGACCTTGTTGGGCCCGCCCCTTTCACGGTTATCGCTTCTCGGCCTTTTGGCTAAGATCAAGTGTAGTATCTGTTCTTATCAGTTTAATATCTGATACGTCCCCTATCTGGGGACCATATATTAAATGGATTTTTGAGAACGGGGGCCGATTTCGAAGCTTGCTTCCGTCGCCCTATGCATTGACCCGATATGGCAGTATCTTCGGGTACAGTGCACCACCCCCTTACAGGGTTAAAAAGAAAGATTCCTACTTTCATTGCTACCTGCTTGCTGGCTAGCCAGCTAGCCAGCCCTGTGGGCCTTGCTGCTGCTGCAGCCAAAAAACAAAAGGTGGTGCTGCTGCTGCTTCTGCTGCTTCTGCTTCTGCTTGTGTCTGGCCCCTGTTGGAGCGTCCAGGCACAGGACTTCTGCTGCTGCTGACTAAATGGCCTCCTTAATTGGATCATTTGAGTAGCCAGCACACCTGTGCAGGTAGGGCATGACATGATAGGCAGCTGCCTTGATAGCGGGTGGGTGCTGAATGTTCCTAATTGACAAAATAAGATTAATGCTTATGAAGAAATATAAAATCTCATCCCTTCCCCAATATCGCGCCACACCCCTACCCCTTAATTCCCTGGTTGAACGTGATGGACATATGTCTTTTTTCGACCGTACTAACTATGTAACTATGTAACATAACATGGGGGGGGGGGGTCTCCTGGCTGTTCACACAGGTGTGTCATTGCTGTACATTGACCATGCATTGCTTCTGTGGTATTGCAAAGGCAAAGACAAATGCTTCCAGCCATCCATTGCACTAATGGATTGGTCATCAGCTGGCTGTCTATGTCCCGCATCAATATAGACCAAAGTACAGAGGGTTAGGCTATGCTATTGTGCACCTACCTGATGCATCAGAAGGTGCGAGGCCCTTGCTAAATTCTGTGCACAGACTTTGAGATCTATACTTTAGACTGTATCTAAACCTGCTCCAACATGGACTGACATTCTGGCCTACTTTCAGCCGATGCGACTTGTCTGTCGCTGAACAGTCGCTTTTTATGTATTCAGCACCTATGTATAATGTTGTAAAAATGCTCTAGAAGCTAAAGTCGCAGAAATGTCACACATATTTGGCCTGCAACTTTCTGTGCGACAAATTCAGACAGGAAAAATCAGTATAAATCCTTAGAAAATTATCCCCCAGTGTCTCCATCTGCTGGCGGTATTGAATAAGCATTGCTGCACTGATGGGGTATGCATTAGACGAAAAAAAAGAAGAAAAAGAAGAATAATACGCCCAGAAAAGAGGCGAAAAGGAGAAAAACGTAAAAAAACGTGAAAAAAAAGTAAGAGGAAGAGAAGGGAAAAAAAGGTGGAAATGGGTTTAAAAGTGATTTCGGCGGAGAAATATATATATATATATATATATATATATATATATATATATATATACGCGCACACACACACATATATATAAACGTATTCTCCGTTGAGATATTGCAGCCGCTGCTGTGTCCAGGCCCAGGAGCCTTAGCACTGTGCTGTGATGTCACTCAATACCACTGACATCACTAGGTGTAAACAACATCTCTCCTTTGCTGTGTATGTGACTATGGAGCTGTTTGGTGATGTCGTCTATTATGGCCTTCATAGAAGCAACAGGAGATTGTTGCATCCATCTAGAACCCTCAGAACTACAGTGCTATGATGTCACTCACTTCCACAGGCCTTGCAGAGTGTAAACAACAACAACCCAGCTTTGTTGTGTATGTAACCATAGGGATTTGTGATGTCACCTAGAACCTTCACAGCAGCGACAGCTTTATGAGGAGCATCAGCACTGCTCTGCCTGAGCAGAACCATCACCGCCATAGGTTGTCAAATAACCCGGATTTAACCCACACAGGTAAGTCCAATGGGGTGCAGGCATGTCCTCTATGCTTACAGCTTCCCGTGGGTGTTGGTTTGATACCGTTTGGGGACAGCCAAGGAGGCATCTGCAGGCAACAAAGGTAGGTGTGTGCTTGTGTGTGTGTTTCCTATGCAGATCCTAAGCCCAGTGTCACATGCAAGTAGGAGGAGTAAGAAGGGTTCCTGGCAAATCCGGGTTATGGATTGCATTTAAAAAGGCCCCGTGGGAGTGCAATGGGCCCCTGTCTTGCTGCTTAGCAATAATGGTATGGGTTTAGGTTCTGCTGTGTGTACTGGTGGTTGACTGCCCCCCAGCCCAGAGTGTGCATGGAAAATTGTCTGGCAGCCTCCCTGACAGCAAGCAGTGATAGTGCCCATGAAGGGGACCTTGTTGGGCCCGCCCCTTTCACGGTTATCGCTTCTCGGCCTTTTGGCTAAGATCAAGTGTAGTATCTGTTCTTATCAGTTTAATATCTGATACGTCCCCTATCTGGGGACCATATATTAAATGGATTTTTGAGAACGGGGGCCGATTTCGAAGCTTGCTTCCGTCGCCCTATGCATTGACCCGATATGGCAGTATCTTCGGGTACAGTGCACCACCCCCTTACAGGGTTAAAAAGAAAGATTCCTACTTTCATTGCTACCTGCTTGCTGGCTAGCCAGCTAGCCAGCCCTGTGGGCCTTGCTGCTGCTGCAGCCAAAAAACAAAAGGTGGTGCTGCTGCTGCTTCTGCTGCTTCTGCTTCTGCTTGTGTCTGGCCCCTGTTGGAGCGTCCAGGCACAGGACTTCTGCTGCTGCTGACTAAATGGCCTCCTTAATTGGATCATTTGAGTAGCCAGCACACCTGTGCAGGTAGGGCATGACATGATAGGCAGCTGCCTTGATAGCGGGTGGGTGCTGAATGTTCCTAATTGACAAAATAAGATTAATGCTTATGAAGAAATATAAAATCTCATCCCTTCCCCAATATCGCGCCACACCCCTACCCCTTAATTCCCTGGTTGAACGTGATGGACATATGTCTTTTTTCGACCGTACTAACTATGTAACTATGTAACATAACATGGGGGGGGGGGGGTCTCCTGGCTGTTCACACAGGTGTGTCATTGCTGTACATTGACCATGCATTGCTTCTGTGGTATTGCAAAGGCAAAGACAAATGCTTCCAGCCATCCATTGCACTAATGGATTGGTCATCAGCTGGCTGTCTATGTCCCGCATCAATATAGACCAAAGTACAGAGGGTTAGGCTATGCTATTGTGCACCTACCTGATGCATCAGAAGGTGCGAGGCCCTTGCTAAATTCTGTGCACAGACTTTGAGATCTATACTTTAGACTGTATCTAAACCTGCTCCAACATGGACTGACATTCTGGCCTACTTTCAGCCGATGCGACTTGTCTGTCGCTGAACAGTCGCTTTTTATGTATTCAGCACCTATGTATAATGTTGTAAAAATGCTCTAGAAGCTAAAGTCGCAGAAATGTCACACATATTTGGCCTGCAACTTTCTGTGCGACAAATTCAGACAGGAAAAATCAGTATAAATCCTTAGAAAATTATCCCCCAGTGTCTCCATCTGCTGGCGGTATTGAATAAGCATTGCTGCACTGATGGGGTATGCATTAGACGAAAAAAAAGAAGAAAAAGAAGAATAATACGCCCAGAAAAGAGGCGAAAAGGAGAAAAACGTAAAAAAACGTGAAAAAAAAGTAAGAGGAAGAGAAGGGAAAAAAAGGTGGAAATGGGTTTAAAAGTGATTTCGGCGGAGAAATATATATATATATATATATATATATATATATATATATATACTATATACGCGCACACACACACATATATATAAACGTATTCTCCGTTGAGATATTGCAGCCGCTGCTGTGTCCAGGCCCAGGAGCCTTAGCACTGTGCTGTGATGTCACTCAATACCACTGACATCACTAGGTGTAAACAACATCTCTCCTTTGCTGTGTATGTGACTATGGAGCTGTTTGGTGATGTCGTCTATTATGGCCTTCATAGAAGCAACAGGAGATTGTTGCATCCATCTAGAACCCTCAGAACTACAGTGCTATGATGTCACTCACTTCCACAGGCCTTGCAGAGTGTAAACAACAACAACCCAGCTTTGTTGTGTATGTAACCATAGGGATTTGTGATGTCACCTAGAACCTTCACAGCAGCGACAGCTTTATGAGGAGCATCAGCACTGCTCTGCCTGAGCAGAACCATCACCGCCATAGGTTGTCAAATAACCCGGATTTAACCCACACAGGTAAGTCCAATGGGGTGCAGGCATGTCCTCTATGCTTACAGCTTCCCGTGGGTGTTGGTTTGATACCGTTTGGGGACAGCCAAGGAGGCATCTGCAGGCAACAAAGGTAGGTGTGTGCTTGTGTGTGTGTTTCCTATGCAGATCCTAAGCCCAGTGTCACATGCAAGTAGGAGGAGTAAGAAGGGTTCCTGGCAAATCCGGGTTATGGATTGCATTTAAAAAGGCCCCGTGGGAGTGCAATGGGCCCCTGTCTTGCTGCTTAGCAATAATGGTATGGGTTTAGGTTCTGCTGTGTGTACTGGTGGTTGACTGCCCCCCAGCCCAGAGTGTGCATGGAAAATTGTCTGGCAGCCTCCCTGACAGCAAGCAGTGATAGTGCCCATGAAGGGGACCTTGTTGGGCCCGCCCCTTTCACGGTTATCGCTTCTCGGCCTTTTGGCTAAGATCAAGTGTAGTATCTGTTCTTATCAGTTTAATATCTGATACGTCCCCTATCTGGGGACCATATATTAAATGGATTTTTGAGAACGGGGGCCGATTTCGAAGCTTGCTTCCGTCGCCCTATGCATTGACCCGATATGGCAGTATCTTCGGGTACAGTGCACCACCCCCTTACAGGGTTAAAAAGAAAGATTCCTACTTTCATTGCTACCTGCTTGCTGGCTAGCCAGCTAGCCAGCCCTGTGGGCCTTGCTGCTGCTGCAGCCAAAAAACAAAAGGTGGTGCTGCTGCTGCTTCTGCTGCTTCTGCTTCTGCTTGTGTCTGGCCCCTGTTGGAGCGTCCAGGCACAGGACTTCTGCTGCTGCTGACTAAATGGCCTCCTTAATTGGATCATTTGAGTAGCCAGCACACCTGTGCAGGTAGGGCATGACATGATAGGCAGCTGCCTTGATAGCGGGTGGGTGCTGAATGTTCCTAATTGACAAAATAAGATTAATGCTTATGAAGAAATATAAAATCTCATCCCTTCCCCAATATCGCGCCACACCCCTACCCCTTAATTCCCTGGTTGAACGTGATGGACATATGTCTTTTTTCGACCGTACTAACTATGTAACTATGTAACATAACATGGGGGGGGGGGGTCTCCTGGCTGTTCACACAGGTGTGTCATTGCTGTACATTGACCATGCATTGCTTCTGTGGTATTGCAAAGGCAAAGACAAATGCTTCCAGCCATCCATTGCACTAATGGATTGGTCATCAGCTGGCTGTCTATGTCCCGCATCAATATAGACCAAAGTACAGAGGGTTAGGCTATGCTATTGTGCACCTACCTGATGCATCAGAAGGTGCGAGGCCCTTGCTAAATTCTGTGCACAGACTTTGAGATCTATACTTTAGACTGTATCTAAACCTGCTCCAACATGGACTGACATTCTGGCCTACTTTCAGCCGATGCGACTTGTCTGTCGCTGAACAGTCGCTTTTTATGTATTCAGCACCTATGTATAATGTTGTAAAAATGCTCTAGAAGCTAAAGTCGCAGAAATGTCACACATATTTGGCCTGCAACTTTCTGTGCGACAAATTCAGACAGGAAAAATCAGTATAAATCCTTAGAAAATTATCCCCCAGTGTCTCCATCTGCTGGCGGTATTGAATAAGCATTGCTGCACTGATGGGGTATGCATTAGACGAAAAAAAAGAAGAAAAAGAAGAATAATACGCCCAGAAAAGAGGCGAAAAGGAGAAAAACGTAAAAAAACGTGAAAAAAAAGTAAGAGGAAGAGAAGGGAAAAAAAGGTGGAAATGGGTTTAAAAGTGATTTCGGCGGAGAAATATATATATATATATATATATACGCGCACACACACACATATATATAAACGTATTCTCCGTTGAGATATTGCAGCCGCTGCTGTGTCCAGGCCCAGGAGCCTTAGCACTGTGCTGTGATGTCACTCAATACCACTGACATCACTAGGTGTAAACAACATCTCTCCTTTGCTGTGTATGTGACTATGGAGCTGTTTGGTGATGTCGTCTATTATGGCCTTCATAGAAGCAACAGGAGATTGTTGCATCCATCTAGAACCCTCAGAACTACAGTGCTATGATGTCACTCACTTCCACAGGCCTTGCAGAGTGTAAACAACAACAACCCAGCTTTGTTGTGTATGTAACCATAGGGATTTGTGATGTCACCTAGAACCTTCACAGCAGCGACAGCTTTATGAGGAGCATCAGCACTGCTCTGCCTGAGCAGAACCATCACCGCCATAGGTTGTCAAATAACCCGGATTTAACCCACACAGGTAAGTCCAATGGGGTGCAGGCATGTCCTCTATGCTTACAGCTTCCCGTGGGTGTTGGTTTGATACCGTTTGGGGACAGCCAAGGAGGCATCTGCAGGCAACAAAGGTAGGTGTGTGCTTGTGTGTGTGTTTCCTATGCAGATCCTAAGCCCAGTGTCACATGCAAGTAGGAGGAGTAAGAAGGGTTCCTGGCAAATCCGGGTTATGGATTGCATTTAAAAAGGCCCCGTGGGAGTGCAATGGGCCCCTGTCTTGCTGCTTAGCAATAATGGTATGGGTTTAGGTTCTGCTGTGTGTACTGGTGGTTGACTGCCCCCCAGCCCAGAGTGTGCATGGAAAATTGTCTGGCAGCCTCCCTGACAGCAAGCAGTGATAGTGCCCATGAAGGGGACCTTGTTGGGCCCGCCCCTTTCACGGTTATCGCTTCTCGGCCTTTTGGCTAAGATCAAGTGTAGTATCTGTTCTTATCAGTTTAATATCTGATACGTCCCCTATCTGGGGACCATATATTAAATGGATTTTTGAGAACGGGGGCCGATTTCGAAGCTTGCTTCCGTCGCCCTATGCATTGACCCGATATGGCAGTATCTTCGGGTACAGTGCACCACCCCCTTACAGGGTTAAAAAGAAAGATTCCTACTTTCATTGCTACCTGCTTGCTGGCTAGCCAGCTAGCCAGCCCTGTGGGCCTTGCTGCTGCTGCAGCCAAAAAACAAAAGGTGGTGCTGCTGCTGCTTCTGCTGCTTCTGCTTCTGCTTGTGTCTGGCCCCTGTTGGAGCGTCCAGGCACAGGACTTCTGCTGCTGCTGACTAAATGGCCTCCTTAATTGGATCATTTGAGTAGCCAGCACACCTGTGCAGGTAGGGCATGACATGATAGGCAGCTGCCTTGATAGCGGGTGGGTGCTGAATGTTCCTAATTGACAAAATAAGATTAATGCTTATGAAGAAATATAAAATCTCATCCCTTCCCCAATATCGCGCCACACCCCTACCCCTTAATTCCCTGGTTGAACGTGATGGACATATGTCTTTTTTCGACCGTACTAACTATGTAACTATGTAACATAACATGGGGGGGGGGGGTCTCCTGGCTGTTCACACAGGTGTGTCATTGCTGTACATTGACCATGCATTGCTTCTGTGGTATTGCAAAGGCAAAGACAAATGCTTCCAGCCATCCATTGCACTAATGGATTGGTCATCAGCTGGCTGTCTATGTCCCGCATCAATATAGACCAAAGTACAGAGGGTTAGGCTATGCTATTGTGCACCTACCTGATGCATCAGAAGGTGCGAGGCCCTTGCTAAATTCTGTGCACAGACTTTGAGATCTATACTTTAGACTGTATCTAAACCTGCTCCAACATGGACTGACATTCTGGCCTACTTTCAGCCGATGCGACTTGTCTGTCGCTGAACAGTCGCTTTTTATGTATTCAGCACCTATGTATAATGTTGTAAAAATGCTCTAGAAGCTAAAGTCGCAGAAATGTCACACATATTTGGCCTGCAACTTTCTGTGCGACAAATTCAGACAGGAAAAATCAGTATAAATCCTTAGAAAATTATCCCCCAGTGTCTCCATCTGCTGGCGGTATTGAATAAGCATTGCTGCACTGATGGGGTATGCATTAGACGAAAAAAAAGAAGAAAAAGAAGAATAATACGCCCAGAAAAGAGGCGAAAAGGAGAAAAACGTAAAAAAACGTGAAAAAAAAGTAAGAGGAAGAGAAGGGAAAAAAAGGTGGAAATGGGTTTAAAAGTGATTTCGGCGGAGAATATATATATATATATATATATATATATATATATATATATATACGCGCACACACACACATATATATAAACGTATTCTCCGTTGAGATATTGCAGCCGCTGCTGTGTCCAGGCCCAGGAGCCTTAGCACTGTGCTGTGATGTCACTCAATACCACTGACATCACTAGGTGTAAACAACATCTCTCCTTTGCTGTGTATGTGACTATGGAGCTGTTTGGTGATGTCGTCTATTATGGCCTTCATAGAAGCAACAGGAGATTGTTGCATCCATCTAGAACCCTCAGAACTACAGTGCTATGATGTCACTCACTTCCACAGGCCTTGCAGAGTGTAAACAACAACAACCCAGCTTTGTTGTGTATGTAACCATAGGGATTTGTGATGTCACCTAGAACCTTCACAGCAGCGACAGCTTTATGAGGAGCATCAGCACTGCTCTGCCTGAGCAGAACCATCACCGCCATAGGTTGTCAAATAACCCGGATTTAACCCACACAGGTAAGTCCAATGGGGTGCAGGCATGTCCTCTATGCTTACAGCTTCCCGTGGGTGTTGGTTTGATACCGTTTGGGGACAGCCAAGGAGGCATCTGCAGGCAACAAAGGTAGGTGTGTGCTTGTGTGTGTGTTTCCTATGCAGATCCTAAGCCCAGTGTCACATGCAAGTAGGAGGAGTAAGAAGGGTTCCTGGCAAATCCGGGTTATGGATTGCATTTAAAAAGGCCCCGTGGGAGTGCAATGGGCCCCTGTCTTGCTGCTTAGCAATAATGGTATGGGTTTAGGTTCTGCTGTGTGTACTGGTGGTTGACTGCCCCCCAGCCCAGAGTGTGCATGGAAAATTGTCTGGCAGCCTCCCTGACAGCAAGCAGTGATAGTGCCCATGAAGGGGACCTTGTTGGGCCCGCCCCTTTCACGGTTATCGCTTCTCGGCCTTTTGGCTAAGATCAAGTGTAGTATCTGTTCTTATCAGTTTAATATCTGATACGTCCCCTATCTGGGGACCATATATTAAATGGATTTTTGAGAACGGGGGCCGATTTCGAAGCTTGCTTCCGTCGCCCTATGCATTGACCCGATATGGCAGTATCTTCGGGTACAGTGCACCACCCCCTTACAGGGTTAAAAAGAAAGATTCCTACTTTCATTGCTACCTGCTTGCTGGCTAGCCAGCTAGCCAGCCCTGTGGGCCTTGCTGCTGCTGCAGCCAAAAAACAAAAGGTGGTGCTGCTGCTGCTTCTGCTGCTTCTGCTTCTGCTTGTGTCTGGCCCCTGTTGGAGCGTCCAGGCACAGGACTTCTGCTGCTGCTGACTAAATGGCCTCCTTAATTGGATCATTTGAGTAGCCAGCACACCTGTGCAGGTAGGGCATGACATGATAGGCAGCTGCCTTGATAGCGGGTGGGTGCTGAATGTTCCTAATTGACAAAATAAGATTAATGCTTATGAAGAAATATAAAATCTCATCCCTTCCCCAATATCGCGCCACACCCCTACCCCTTAATTCCCTGGTTGAACGTGATGGACATATGTCTTTTTTCGACCGTACTAACTATGTAACTATGTAACATAACATGGGGGGGGGGGGTCTCCTGGCTGTTCACACAGGTGTGTCATTGCTGTACATTGACCATGCATTGCTTCTGTGGTATTGCAAAGGCAAAGACAAATGCTTCCAGCCATCCATTGCACTAATGGATTGGTCATCAGCTGGCTGTCTATGTCCCGCATCAATATAGACCAAAGTACAGAGGGTTAGGCTATGCTATTGTGCACCTACCTGATGCATCAGAAGGTGCGAGGCCCTTGCTAAATTCTGTGCACAGACTTTGAGATCTATACTTTAGACTGTATCTAAACCTGCTCCAACATGGACTGACATTCTGGCCTACTTTCAGCCGATGCGACTTGTCTGTCGCTGAACAGTCGCTTTTTATGTATTCAGCACCTATGTATAATGTTGTAAAAATGCTCTAGAAGCTAAAGTCGCAGAAATGTCACACATATTTGGCCTGCAACTTTCTGTGCGACAAATTCAGACAGGAAAAATCAGTATAAATCCTTAGAAAATTATCCCCCAGTGTCTCCATCTGCTGGCGGTATTGAATAAGCATTGCTGCACTGATGGGGTATGCATTAGACGAAAAAAAAGAAGAAAAAGAAGAATAATACGCCCAGAAAAGAGGCGAAAAGGAGAAAAACGTAAAAAAACGTGAAAAAAAAGTAAGAGGAAGAGAAGGGAAAAAAAGGTGGAAATGGGTTTAAAAGTGATTTCGGCGGAGAAATATATATATATATATATATATATATATTATATATATATATATATATACGCGCACACACACACATATATATAAACGTATTCTCCGTTGAGATATTGCAGCCGCTGCTGTGTCCAGGCCCAGGAGCCTTAGCACTGTGCTGTGATGTCACTCAATACCACTGACATCACTAGGTGTAAACAACATCTCTCCTTTGCTGTGTATGTGACTATGGAGCTGTTTGGTGATGTCGTCTATTATGGCCTTCATAGAAGCAACAGGAGATTGTTGCATCCATCTAGAACCCTCAGAACTACAGTGCTATGATGTCACTCACTTCCACAGGCCTTGCAGAGTGTAAACAACAACAACCCAGCTTTGTTGTGTATGTAACCATAGGGATTTGTGATGTCACCTAGAACCTTCACAGCAGCGACAGCTTTATGAGGAGCATCAGCACTGCTCTGCCTGAGCAGAACCATCACCGCCATAGGTTGTCAAATAACCCGGATTTAACCCACACAGGTAAGTCCAATGGGGTGCAGGCATGTCCTCTATGCTTACAGCTTCCCGTGGGTGTTGGTTTGATACCGTTTGGGGACAGCCAAGGAGGCATCTGCAGGCAACAAAGGTAGGTGTGTGCTTGTGTGTGTGTTTCCTATGCAGATCCTAAGCCCAGTGTCACATGCAAGTAGGAGGAGTAAGAAGGGTTCCTGGCAAATCCGGGTTATGGATTGCATTTAAAAAGGCCCCGTGGGAGTGCAATGGGCCCCTGTCTTGCTGCTTAGCAATAATGGTATGGGTTTAGGTTCTGCTGTGTGTACTGGTGGTTGACTGCCCCCCAGCCCAGAGTGTGCATGGAAAATTGTCTGGCAGCCTCCCTGACAGCAAGCAGTGATAGTGCCCATGAAGGGGACCTTGTTGGGCCCGCCCCTTTCACGGTTATCGCTTCTCGGCCTTTTGGCTAAGATCAAGTGTAGTATCTGTTCTTATCAGTTTAATATCTGATACGTCCCCTATCTGGGGACCATATATTAAATGGATTTTTGAGAACGGGGGCCGATTTCGAAGCTTGCTTCCGTCGCCCTATGCATTGACCCGATATGGCAGTATCTTCGGGTACAGTGCACCACCCCCTTACAGGGTTAAAAAGAAAGATTCCTACTTTCATTGCTACCTGCTTGCTGGCTAGCCAGCTAGCCAGCCCTGTGGGCCTTGCTGCTGCTGCAGCCAAAAAACAAAAGGTGGTGCTGCTGCTGCTTCTGCTGCTTCTGCTTCTGCTTGTGTCTGGCCCCTGTTGGAGCGTCCAGGCACAGGACTTCTGCTGCTGCTGACTAAATGGCCTCCTTAATTGGATCATTTGAGTAGCCAGCACACCTGTGCAGGTAGGGCATGACATGATAGGCAGCTGCCTTGATAGCGGGTGGGTGCTGAATGTTCCTAATTGACAAAATAAGATTAATGCTTATGAAGAAATATAAAATCTCATCCCTTCCCCAATATCGCGCCACACCCCTACCCCTTAATTCCCTGGTTGAACGTGATGGACATATGTCTTTTTTCGACCGTACTAACTATGTAACTATGTAACATAACATGGGGGGGGGGGGTCTCCTGGCTGTTCACACAGGTGTGTCATTGCTGTACATTGACCATGCATTGCTTCTGTGGTATTGCAAAGGCAAAGACAAATGCTTCCAGCCATCCATTGCACTAATGGATTGGTCATCAGCTGGCTGTCTATGTCCCGCATCAATATAGACCAAAGTACAGAGGGTTAGGCTATGCTATTGTGCACCTACCTGATGCATCAGAAGGTGCGAGGCCCTTGCTAAATTCTGTGCACAGACTTTGAGATCTATACTTTAGACTGTATCTAAACCTGCTCCAACATGGACTGACATTCTGGCCTACTTTCAGCCGATGCGACTTGTCTGTCGCTGAACAGTCGCTTTTTATGTATTCAGCACCTATGTATAATGTTGTAAAAATGCTCTAGAAGCTAAAGTCGCAGAAATGTCACACATATTTGGCCTGCAACTTTCTGTGCGACAAATTCAGACAGGAAAAATCAGTATAAATCCTTAGAAAATTATCCCCCAGTGTCTCCATCTGCTGGCGGTATTGAATAAGCATTGCTGCACTGATGGGGTATGCATTAGACGAAAAAAAAGAAGAAAAAGAAGAATAATACGCCCAGAAAAGAGGCGAAAAGGAGAAAAACGTAAAAAAACGTGAAAAAAAAGTAAGAGGAAGAGAAGGGAAAAAAAGGTGGAAATGGGTTTAAAAGTGATTTCGGCGGAGAAATATATATATATATATATATATATATATATATATATATATATATATATATATACGCGCACACACACACATATATATAAACGTATTCTCCGTTGAGATATTGCAGCCGCTGCTGTGTCCAGGCCCAGGAGCCTTAGCACTGTGCTGTGATGTCACTCAATACCACTGACATCACTAGGTGTAAACAACATCTCTCCTTTGCTGTGTATGTGACTATGGAGCTGTTTGGTGATGTCGTCTATTATGGCCTTCATAGAAGCAACAGGAGATTGTTGCATCCATCTAGAACCCTCAGAACTACAGTGCTATGATGTCACTCACTTCCACAGGCCTTGCAGAGTGTAAACAACAACAACCCAGCTTTGTTGTGTATGTAACCATAGGGATTTGTGATGTCACCTAGAACCTTCACAGCAGCGACAGCTTTATGAGGAGCATCAGCACTGCTCTGCCTGAGCAGAACCATCACCGCCATAGGTTGTCAAATAACCCGGATTTAACCCACACAGGTAAGTCCAATGGGGTGCAGGCATGTCCTCTATGCTTACAGCTTCCCGTGGGTGTTGGTTTGATACCGTTTGGGGACAGCCAAGGAGGCATCTGCAGGCAACAAAGGTAGGTGTGTGCTTGTGTGTGTGTTTCCTATGCAGATCCTAAGCCCAGTGTCACATGCAAGTAGGAGGAGTAAGAAGGGTTCCTGGCAAATCCGGGTTATGGATTGCATTTAAAAAGGCCCCGTGGGAGTGCAATGGGCCCCTGTCTTGCTGCTTAGCAATAATGGTATGGGTTTAGGTTCTGCTGTGTGTACTGGTGGTTGACTGCCCCCCAGCCCAGAGTGTGCATGGAAAATTGTCTGGCAGCCTCCCTGACAGCAAGCAGTGATAGTGCCCATGAAGGGGACCTTGTTGGGCCCGCCCCTTTCACGGTTATCGCTTCTCGGCCTTTTGGCTAAGATCAAGTGTAGTATCTGTTCTTATCAGTTTAATATCTGATACGTCCCCTATCTGGGGACCATATATTAAATGGATTTTTGAGAACGGGGGCCGATTTCGAAGCTTGCTTCCGTCGCCCTATGCATTGACCCGATATGGCAGTATCTTCGGGTACAGTGCACCACCCCCTTACAGGGTTAAAAAGAAAGATTCCTACTTTCATTGCTACCTGCTTGCTGGCTAGCCAGCTAGCCAGCCCTGTGGGCCTTGCTGCTGCTGCAGCCAAAAAACAAAAGGTGGTGCTGCTGCTGCTTCTGCTGCTTCTGCTTCTGCTTGTGTCTGGCCCCTGTTGGAGCGTCCAGGCACAGGACTTCTGCTGCTGCTGACTAAATGGCCTCCTTAATTGGATCATTTGAGTAGCCAGCACACCTGTGCAGGTAGGGCATGACATGATAGGCAGCTGCCTTGATAGCGGGTGGGTGCTGAATGTTCCTAATTGACAAAATAAGATTAATGCTTATGAAGAAATATAAAATCTCATCCCTTCCCCAATATCGCGCCACACCCCTACCCCTTAATTCCCTGGTTGAACGTGATGGACATATGTCTTTTTTCGACCGTACTAACTATGTAACTATGTAACATAACATGGGGGGGGGGGGTCTCCTGGCTGTTCACACAGGTGTGTCATTGCTGTACATTGACCATGCATTGCTTCTGTGGTATTGCAAAGGCAAAGACAAATGCTTCCAGCCATCCATTGCACTAATGGATTGGTCATCAGCTGGCTGTCTATGTCCCGCATCAATATAGACCAAAGTACAGAGGGTTAGGCTATGCTATTGTGCACCTACCTGATGCATCAGAAGGTGCGAGGCCCTTGCTAAATTCTGTGCACAGACTTTGAGATCTATACTTTAGACTGTATCTAAACCTGCTCCAACATGGACTGACATTCTGGCCTACTTTCAGCCGATGCGACTTGTCTGTCGCTGAACAGTCGCTTTTTATGTATTCAGCACCTATGTATAATGTTGTAAAAATGCTCTAGAAGCTAAAGTCGCAGAAATGTCACACATATTTGGCCTGCAACTTTCTGTGCGACAAATTCAGACAGGAAAAATCAGTATAAATCCTTAGAAAATTATCCCCCAGTGTCTCCATCTGCTGGCGGTATTGAATAAGCATTGCTGCACTGATGGGGTATGCATTAGACGAAAAAAAAGAAGAAAAAGAAGAATAATACGCCCAGAAAAGAGGCGAAAAGGAGAAAAACGTAAAAAAACGTGAAAAAAAAGTAAGAGGAAGAGAAGGGAAAAAAAGGTGGAAATGGGTTTAAAAGTGATTTCGGCGGAGAAATATATATATATATATATATATATATATATATATATATATATATATATACGCGCACACACACACATATATATAAACGTATTCTCCGTTGAGATATTGCAGCCGCTGCTGTGTCCAGGCCCAGGAGCCTTAGCACTGTGCTGTGATGTCACTCAATACCACTGACATCACTAGGTGTAAACAACATCTCTCCTTTGCTGTGTATGTGACTATGGAGCTGTTTGGTGATGTCGTCTATTATGGCCTTCATAGAAGCAACAGGAGATTGTTGCATCCATCTAGAACCCTCAGAACTACAGTGCTATGATGTCACTCACTTCCACAGGCCTTGCAGAGTGTAAACAACAACAACCCAGCTTTGTTGTGTATGTAACCATAGGGATTTGTGATGTCACCTAGAACCTTCACAGCAGCGACAGCTTTATGAGGAGCATCAGCACTGCTCTGCCTGAGCAGAACCATCACCGCCATAGGTTGTCAAATAACCCGGATTTAACCCACACAGGTAAGTCCAATGGGGTGCAGGCATGTCCTCTATGCTTACAGCTTCCCGTGGGTGTTGGTTTGATACCGTTTGGGGACAGCCAAGGAGGCATCTGCAGGCAACAAAGGTAGGTGTGTGCTTGTGTGTGTGTTTCCTATGCAGATCCTAAGCCCAGTGTCACATGCAAGTAGGAGGAGTAAGAAGGGTTCCTGGCAAATCCGGGTTATGGATTGCATTTAAAAAGGCCCCGTGGGAGTGCAATGGGCCCCTGTCTTGCTGCTTAGCAATAATGGTATGGGTTTAGGTTCTGCTGTGTGTACTGGTGGTTGACTGCCCCCCAGCCCAGAGTGTGCATGGAAAATTGTCTGGCAGCCTCCCTGACAGCAAGCAGTGATAGTGCCCATGAAGGGGACCTTGTTGGGCCCGCCCCTTTCACGGTTATCGCTTCTCGGCCTTTTGGCTAAGATCAAGTGTAGTATCTGTTCTTATCAGTTTAATATCTGATACGTCCCCTATCTGGGGACCATATATTAAATGGATTTTTGAGAACGGGGGCCGATTTCGAAGCTTGCTTCCGTCGCCCTATGCATTGACCCGATATGGCAGTATCTTCGGGTACAGTGCACCACCCCCTTACAGGGTTAAAAAGAAAGATTCCTACTTTCATTGCTACCTGCTTGCTGGCTAGCCAGCTAGCCAGCCCTGTGGGCCTTGCTGCTGCTGCAGCCAAAAAACAAAAGGTGGTGCTGCTGCTGCTTCTGCTGCTTCTGCTTCTGCTTGTGTCTGGCCCCTGTTGGAGCGTCCAGGCACAGGACTTCTGCTGCTGCTGACTAAATGGCCTCCTTAATTGGATCATTTGAGTAGCCAGCACACCTGTGCAGGTAGGGCATGACATGATAGGCAGCTGCCTTGATAGCGGGTGGGTGCTGAATGTTCCTAATTGACAAAATAAGATTAATGCTTATGAAGAAATATAAAATCTCATCCCTTCCCCAATATCGCGCCACACCCCTACCCCTTAATTCCCTGGTTGAACGTGATGGACATATGTCTTTTTTCGACCGTACTAACTATGTAACTATGTAACATAACATGGGGGGGGGGGGTCTCCTGGCTGTTCACACAGGTGTGTCATTGCTGTACATTGACCATGCATTGCTTCTGTGGTATTGCAAAGGCAAAGACAAATGCTTCCAGCCATCCATTGCACTAATGGATTGGTCATCAGCTGGCTGTCTATGTCCCGCATCAATATAGACCAAAGTACAGAGGGTTAGGCTATGCTATTGTGCACCTACCTGATGCATCAGAAGGTGCGAGGCCCTTGCTAAATTCTGTGCACAGACTTTGAGATCTATACTTTAGACTGTATCTAAACCTGCTCCAACATGGACTGACATTCTGGCCTACTTTCAGCCGATGCGACTTGTCTGTCGCTGAACAGTCGCTTTTTATGTATTCAGCACCTATGTATAATGTTGTAAAAATGCTCTAGAAGCTAAAGTCGCAGAAATGTCACACATATTTGGCCTGCAACTTTCTGTGCGACAAATTCAGACAGGAAAAATCAGTATAAATCCTTAGAAAATTATCCCCCAGTGTCTCCATCTGCTGGCGGTATTGAATAAGCATTGCTGCACTGATGGGGTATGCATTAGACGAAAAAAAAGAAGAAAAAGAAGAATAATACGCCCAGAAAAGAGGCGAAAAGGAGAAAAACGTAAAAAAACGTGAAAAAAAAGTAAGAGGAAGAGAAGGGAAAAAAAGGTGGAAATGGGTTTAAAAGTGATTTCGGCGGAGAATATATATATATATATATATATATATATATATATATATATATATACGCGCACACACACACATATATATAAACGTATTCTCCGTTGAGATATTGCAGCCGCTGCTGTGTCCAGGCCCAGGAGCCTTAGCACTGTGCTGTGATGTCACTCAATACCACTGACATCACTAGGTGTAAACAACATCTCTCCTTTGCTGTGTATGTGACTATGGAGCTGTTTGGTGATGTCGTCTATTATGGCCTTCATAGAAGCAACAGGAGATTGTTGCATCCATCTAGAACCCTCAGAACTACAGTGCTATGATGTCACTCACTTCCACAGGCCTTGCAGAGTGTAAACAACAACAACCCAGCTTTGTTGTGTATGTAACCATAGGGATTTGTGATGTCACCTAGAACCTTCACAGCAGCGACAGCTTTATGAGGAGCATCAGCACTGCTCTGCCTGAGCAGAACCATCACCGCCATAGGTTGTCAAATAACCCGGATTTAACCCACACAGGTAAGTCCAATGGGGTGCAGGCATGTCCTCTATGCTTACAGCTTCCCGTGGGTGTTGGTTTGATACCGTTTGGGGACAGCCAAGGAGGCATCTGCAGGCAACAAAGGTAGGTGTGTGCTTGTGTGTGTGTTTCCTATGCAGATCCTAAGCCCAGTGTCACATGCAAGTAGGAGGAGTAAGAAGGGTTCCTGGCAAATCCGGGTTATGGATTGCATTTAAAAAGGCCCCGTGGGAGTGCAATGGGCCCCTGTCTTGCTGCTTAGCAATAATGGTATGGGTTTAGGTTCTGCTGTGTGTACTGGTGGTTGACTGCCCCCCAGCCCAGAGTGTGCATGGAAAATTGTCTGGCAGCCTCCCTGACAGCAAGCAGTGATAGTGCCCATGAAGGGGACCTTGTTGGGCCCGCCCCTTTCACGGTTATCGCTTCTCGGCCTTTTGGCTAAGATCAAGTGTAGTATCTGTTCTTATCAGTTTTCATGCTGGTGGGGATGGGTGCTGCATGGAGGATGCAGGTGTACCAGGGCTTTCCGGGGCTGGTTCTGAGGAATCAGCTCGACGGCTGCCCCGGTGTGACCTGTTCCCTCCGGGTCTCGCCATGAGGCTGAGAGGGTCTAGAGCCGAGGTACTTTTGTGCCTCGGGGAGTGGTGACCCCGAGGTGCCGAAACTCACTGGGAGAATAGGCTCACTGAGTTGAAGCACGGGCACCATAATCTCTTCACCTTGTGGCACTCACCTCTTGATTCCCGGCCTTCTGGCTAGGATCAGAGAAATTTTTATAGATCCGGCCGGATGTCCGGGCAGTATATCTGCACACATTCACTTATTTATTTATTTTTTGTCTCACTGTGTCACTTTTTGCGTGTTGTGTGTTCACAGGATTTGTCAGGATGCGGTAGCCCTTCTGGGTGTCCCTCCTGGCGGTCTAGGGGAGGTGTGTGTGGCCATTAGGTTCCGCACCTCCCTGCAAACACCCCGGGTACTCCTGCTTCGCAGGGTACCTACCGTAATCGGCTCTGCGGGCAGATACCTTGGCTAACGCCAAGGGGGATGCCGGGAGCATTTGTGGTCTCCTAGTAGCTTCGGCGAAAAGGGACATCGAACCTGGAACCTCGCAGGTACCTTTTGGTCCGGAGGCGAAGGGTAAGGTTTGTTGGGGGGCCTCTCTCCTATCGGAGAAGGGCTTGCGATAGACCGCATCCTTTGTGCACGTTTTTTTTAGTGTAACACGTTTGCACTTTTTCTTGCACTTTGGGTGAATCGAAAGCACGTTCCTCGGCTTTAGATAAAAAAAAAAAAAAAAAAAAAATCTGTTCTTATCAGTTTAATATCTGATACGTCCCCTATCTGGGGACCATATATTAAATGGATTTTTGAGAACGGGGGCCGATTTCGAAGCTTGCTTCCGTCGCCCTATGCATTGACCCGATATGGCAGTATCTTCGGGTACAGTGCACCACCCCCTTACAGGGTTAAAAAGAAAGATTCCTACTTTCATTGCTACCTGCTTGCTGGCTAGCCAGCTAGCCAGCCCTGTGGGCCTTGCTGCTGCTGCAGCCAAAAAACAAAAGGTGGTGCTGCTGCTGCTTCTGCTGCTTCTGCTTCTGCTTGTGTCTGGCCCCTGTTGGAGCGTCCAGGCACAGGACTTCTGCTGCTGCTGACTAAATGGCCTCCTTAATTGGATCATTTGAGTAGCCAGCACACCTGTGCAGGTAGGGCATGACATGATAGGCAGCTGCCTTGATAGCGGGTGGGTGCTGAATGTTCCTAATTGACAAAATAAGATTAATGCTTATGAAGAAATATAAAATCTCATCCCTTCCCCAATATCGCGCCACACCCCTACCCCTTAATTCCCTGGTTGAACGTGATGGACATATGTCTTTTTTCGACCGTACTAACTATGTAACTATGTAACATAACATGGGGGGGGGGGGTCTCCTGGCTGTTCACACAGGTGTGTCATTGCTGTACATTGACCATGCATTGCTTCTGTGGTATTGCAAAGGCAAAGACAAATGCTTCCAGCCATCCATTGCACTAATGGATTGGTCATCAGCTGGCTGTCTATGTCCCGCATCAATATAGACCAAAGTACAGAGGGTTAGGCTATGCTATTGTGCACCTACCTGATGCATCAGAAGGTGCGAGGCCCTTGCTAAATTCTGTGCACAGACTTTGAGATCTATACTTTAGACTGTATCTAAACCTGCTCCAACATGGACTGACATTCTGGCCTACTTTCAGCCGATGCGACTTGTCTGTCGCTGAACAGTCGCTTTTTATGTATTCAGCACCTATGTATAATGTTGTAAAAATGCTCTAGAAGCTAAAGTCGCAGAAATGTCACACATATTTGGCCTGCAACTTTCTGTGCGACAAATTCAGACAGGAAAAATCAGTATAAATCCTTAGAAAATTATCCCCCAGTGTCTCCATCTGCTGGCGGTATTGAATAAGCATTGCTGCACTGATGGGGTATGCATTAGACGAAAAAAAAGAAGAAAAAGAAGAATAATACGCCCAGAAAAGAGGCGAAAAGGAGAAAAACGTAAAAAAACGTGAAAAAAAAGTAAGAGGAAGAGAAGGGAAAAAAAGGTGGAAATGGGTTTAAAAGTGATTTCGGCGGAGAAATATATATATATATATATATATATATATATATATATATATATACGCGCACACACACACATATATATAAACGTATTCTCCGTTGAGATATTGCAGCCGCTGCTGTGTCCAGGCCCAGGAGCCTTAGCACTGTGCTGTGATGTCACTCAATACCACTGACATCACTAGGTGTAAACAACATCTCTCCTTTGCTGTGTATGTGACTATGGAGCTGTTTGGTGATGTCGTCTATTATGGCCTTCATAGAAGCAACAGGAGATTGTTGCATCCATCTAGAACCCTCAGAACTACAGTGCTATGATGTCACTCACTTCCACAGGCCTTGCAGAGTGTAAACAACAACAACCCAGCTTTGTTGTGTATGTAACCATAGGGATTTGTGATGTCACCTAGAACCTTCACAGCAGCGACAGCTTTATGAGGAGCATCAGCACTGCTCTGCCTGAGCAGAACCATCACCGCCATAGGTTGTCAAATAACCCGGATTTAACCCACACAGGTAAGTCCAATGGGGTGCAGGCATGTCCTCTATGCTTACAGCTTCCCGTGGGTGTTGGTTTGATACCGTTTGGGGACAGCCAAGGAGGCATCTGCAGGCAACAAAGGTAGGTGTGTGCTTGTGTGTGTGTTTCCTATGCAGATCCTAAGCCCAGTGTCACATGCAAGTAGGAGGAGTAAGAAGGGTTCCTGGCAAATCCGGGTTATGGATTGCATTTAAAAAGGCCCCGTGGGAGTGCAATGGGCCCCTGTCTTGCTGCTTAGCAATAATGGTATGGGTTTAGGTTCTGCTGTGTGTACTGGTGGTTGACTGCCCCCCAGCCCAGAGTGTGCATGGAAAATTGTCTGGCAGCCTCCCTGACAGCAAGCAGTGATAGTGCCCATGAAGGGGACCTTGTTGGGCCCGCCCCTTTCACGGTTATCGCTTCTCGGCCTTTTGGCTAAGATCAAGTGTAGTATCTGTTCTTATCAGTTTAATATCTGATACGTCCCCTATCTGGGGACCATATATTAAATGGATTTTTGAGAACGGGGGCCGATTTCGAAGCTTGCTTCCGTCGCCCTATGCATTGACCCGATATGGCAGTATCTTCGGGTACAGTGCACCACCCCCTTACAGGGTTAAAAAGAAAGATTCCTACTTTCATTGCTACCTGCTTGCTGGCTAGCCAGCTAGCCAGCCCTGTGGGCCTTGCTGCTGCTGCAGCCAAAAAACAAAAGGTGGTGCTGCTGCTGCTTCTGCTGCTTCTGCTTCTGCTTGTGTCTGGCCCCTGTTGGAGCGTCCAGGCACAGGACTTCTGCTGCTGCTGACTAAATGGCCTCCTTAATTGGATCATTTGAGTAGCCAGCACACCTGTGCAGGTAGGGCATGACATGATAGGCAGCTGCCTTGATAGCGGGTGGGTGCTGAATGTTCCTAATTGACAAAATAAGATTAATGCTTATGAAGAAATATAAAATCTCATCCCTTCCCCAATATCGCGCCACACCCCTACCCCTTAATTCCCTGGTTGAACGTGATGGACATATGTCTTTTTTCGACCGTACTAACTATGTAACTATGTAACATAACATGGGGGGGGGGGGTCTCCTGGCTGTTCACACAGGTGTGTCATTGCTGTACATTGACCATGCATTGCTTCTGTGGTATTGCAAAGGCAAAGACAAATGCTTCCAGCCATCCATTGCACTAATGGATTGGTCATCAGCTGGCTGTCTATGTCCCGCATCAATATAGACCAAAGTACAGAGGGTTAGGCTATGCTATTGTGCACCTACCTGATGCATCAGAAGGTGCGAGGCCCTTGCTAAATTCTGTGCACAGACTTTGAGATCTATACTTTAGACTGTATCTAAACCTGCTCCAACATGGACTGACATTCTGGCCTACTTTCAGCCGATGCGACTTGTCTGTCGCTGAACAGTCGCTTTTTATGTATTCAGCACCTATGTATAATGTTGTAAAAATGCTCTAGAAGCTAAAGTCGCAGAAATGTCACACATATTTGGCCTGCAACTTTCTGTGCGACAAATTCAGACAGGAAAAATCAGTATAAATCCTTAGAAAATTATCCCCCAGTGTCTCCATCTGCTGGCGGTATTGAATAAGCATTGCTGCACTGATGGGGTATGCATTAGACGAAAAAAAAGAAGAAAAAGAAGAATAATACGCCCAGAAAAGAGGCGAAAAGGAGAAAAACGTAAAAAAACGTGAAAAAAAAGTAAGAGGAAGAGAAGGGAAAAAAAGGTGGAAATGGGTTTAAAAGTGATTTCGGCGGAGAAATATATATATATATATATATATATATATATATACGCGCACACACACACATATATATAAACGTATTCTCCGTTGAGATATTGCAGCCGCTGCTGTGTCCAGGCCCAGGAGCCTTAGCACTGTGCTGTGATGTCACTCAATACCACTGACATCACTAGGTGTAAACAACATCTCTCCTTTGCTGTGTATGTGACTATGGAGCTGTTTGGTGATGTCGTCTATTACGGCCTTCATAGAAGCAACAGGAGATTGTTGCATCCATCTAGAACCCTCAGAACTACAGTGCTATGATGTCACTCACTTCCACAGGCCTTGCAGAGTGTAAACAACAACAACCCAGCTTTGTTGTGTATGTAACCATAGGGATTTGTGATGTCACCTAGAACCTTCACAGCAGCGACAGCTTTATGAGGAGCATCAGCACTGCTCTGCCTGAGCAGAACCATCACCGCCATAGGTTGTCAAATAACCCGGATTTAACCCACACAGGTAAGTCCAATGGGGTGCAGGCATGTCCTCTATGCTTACAGCTTCCCGTGGGTGTTGGTTTGATACCGTTTGGGGACAGCCAAGGAGGCATCTGCAGGCAACAAAGGTAGGTGTGTGCTTGTGTGTGTGTTTCCTATGCAGATCCTAAGCCCAGTGTCACATGCAAGTAGGAGGAGTAAGAAGGGTTCCTGGCAAATCCGGGTTATGGATTGCATTTAAAAAGGCCCCGTGGGAGTGCAATGGGCCCCTGTCTTGCTGCTTAGCAATAATGGTATGGGTTTAGGTTCTGCTGTGTGTACTGGTGGTTGACTGCCCCCCAGCCCAGAGTGTGCATGGAAAATTGTCTGGCAGCCTCCCTGACAGCAAGCAGTGATAGTGCCCATGAAGGGGACCTTGTTGGGCCCGCCCCTTTCACGGTTATCGCTTCTCGGCCTTTTGGCTAAGATCAAGTGTAGTATCTGTTCTTATCAGTTTAATATCTGATACGTCCCCTATCTGGGGACCATATATTAAATGGATTTTTGAGAACGGGGGCCGATTTCGAAGCTTGCTTCCGTCGCCCTATGCATTGACCCGATATGGCAGTATCTTCGGGTACAGTGCACCACCCCCTTACAGGGTTAAAAAGAAAGATTCCTACTTTCATTGCTACCTGCTTGCTGGCTAGCCAGCTAGCCAGCCCTGTGGGCCTTGCTGCTGCTGCAGCCAAAAAACAAAAGGTGGTGCTGCTGCTGCTTCTGCTGCTTCTGCTTCTGCTTGTGTCTGGCCCCTGTTGGAGCGTCCAGGCACAGGACTTCTGCTGCTGCTGACTAAATGGCCTCCTTAATTGGATCATTTGAGTAGCCAGCACACCTGTGCAGGTAGGGCATGACATGATAGGCAGCTGCCTTGATAGCGGGTGGGTGCTGAATGTTCCTAATTGACAAAATAAGATTAATGCTTATGAAGAAATATAAAATCTCATCCCTTCCCCAATATCGCGCCACACCCCTACCCCTTAATTCCCTGGTTGAACGTGATGGACATATGTCTTTTTTCGACCGTACTAACTATGTAACTATGTAACATAACATGGGGGGGGGGGGTCTCCTGGCTGTTCACACAGGTGTGTCATTGCTGTACATTGACCATGCATTGCTTCTGTGGTATTGCAAAGGCAAAGACAAATGCTTCCAGCCATCCATTGCACTAATGGATTGGTCATCAGCTGGCTGTCTATGTCCCGCATCAATATAGACCAAAGTACAGAGGGTTAGGCTATGCTATTGTGCACCTACCTGATGCATCAGAAGGTGCGAGGCCCTTGCTAAATTCTGTGCACAGACTTTGAGATCTATACTTTAGACTGTATCTAAACCTGCTCCAACATGGACTGACATTCTGGCCTACTTTCAGCCGATGCGACTTGTCTGTCGCTGAACAGTCGCTTTTTATGTATTCAGCACCTATGTATAATGTTGTAAAAATGCTCTAGAAGCTAAAGTCGCAGAAATGTCACACATATTTGGCCTGCAACTTTCTGTGCGACAAATTCAGACAGGAAAAATCAGTATAAATCCTTAGAAAATTATCCCCCAGTGTCTCCATCTGCTGGCGGTATTGAATAAGCATTGCTGCACTGATGGGGTATGCATTAGACGAAAAAAAAGAAGAAAAAGAAGAATAATACGCCCAGAAAAGAGGCGAAAAGGAGAAAAACGTAAAAAAACGTGAAAAAAAAGTAAGAGGAAGAGAAGGGAAAAAAAGGTGGAAATGGGTTTAAAAGTGATTTCGGCGGAGAAATATATATATATATATATATATATATATATATACGCGCACACACACACATATATATAAACGTATTCTCCGTTGAGATATTGCAGCCGCTGCTGTGTCCAGGCCCAGGAGCCTTAGCACTGTGCTGTGATGTCACTCAATACCACTGACATCACTAGGTGTAAACAACATCTCTCCTTTGCTGTGTATGTGACTATGGAGCTGTTTGGTGATGTCGTCTATTATGGCCTTCATAGAAGCAACAGGAGATTGTTGCATCCATCTAGAACCCTCAGAACTACAGTGCTATGATGTCACTCACTTCCACAGGCCTTGCAGAGTGTAAACAACAACAACCCAGCTTTGTTGTGTATGTAACCATAGGGATTTGTGATGTCACCTAGAACCTTCACAGCAGCGACAGCTTTATGAGGAGCATCAGCACTGCTCTGCCTGAGCAGAACCATCACCGCCATAGGTTGTCAAATAACCCGGATTTAACCCACACAGGTAAGTCCAATGGGGTGCAGGCATGTCCTCTATGCTTACAGCTTCCCGTGGGTGTTGGTTTGATACCGTTTGGGGACAGCCAAGGAGGCATCTGCAGGCAACAAAGGTAGGTGTGTGCTTGTGTGTGTGTTTCCTATGCAGATCCTAAGCCCAGTGTCACATGCAAGTAGGAGGAGTAAGAAGGGTTCCTGGCAAATCCGGGTTATGGATTGCATTTAAAAAGGCCCCGTGGGAGTGCAATGGGCCCCTGTCTTGCTGCTTAGCAATAATGGTATGGGTTTAGGTTCTGCTGTGTGTACTGGTGGTTGACTGCCCCCCAGCCCAGAGTGTGCATGGAAAATTGTCTGGCAGCCTCCCTGACAGCAAGCAGTGATAGTGCCCATGAAGGGGACCTTGTTGGGCCCGCCCCTTTCACGGTTATCGCTTCTCGGCCTTTTGGCTAAGATCAAGTGTAGTATCTGTTCTTATCAGTTTAATATCTGATACGTCCCCTATCTGGGGACCATATATTAAATGGATTTTTGAGAACGGGGGCCGATTTCGAAGCTTGCTTCCGTCGCCCTATGCATTGACCCGATATGGCAGTATCTTCGGGTACAGTGCACCACCCCCTTACAGGGTTAAAAAGAAAGATTCCTACTTTCATTGCTACCTGCTTGCTGGCTAGCCAGCTAGCCAGCCCTGTGGGCCTTGCTGCTGCTGCAGCCAAAAAACAAAAGGTGGTGCTGCTGCTGCTTCTGCTGCTTCTGCTTCTGCTTGTGTCTGGCCCCTGTTGGAGCGTCCAGGCACAGGACTTCTGCTGCTGCTGACTAAATGGCCTCCTTAATTGGATCATTTGAGTAGCCAGCACACCTGTGCAGGTAGGGCATGACATGATAGGCAGCTGCCTTGATAGCGGGTGGGTGCTGAATGTTCCTAATTGACAAAATAAGATTAATGCTTATGAAGAAATATAAAATCTCATCCCTTCCCCAATATCGCGCCACACCCCTACCCCTTAATTCCCTGGTTGAACGTGATGGACATATGTCTTTTTTCGACCGTACTAACTATGTAACTATGTAACATAACATGGGGGGGGGGGGTCTCCTGGCTGTTCACACAGGTGTGTCATTGCTGTACATTGACCATGCATTGCTTCTGTGGTATTGCAAAGGCAAAGACAAATGCTTCCAGCCATCCATTGCACTAATGGATTGGTCATCAGCTGGCTGTCTATGTCCCGCATCAATATAGACCAAAGTACAGAGGGTTAGGCTATGCTATTGTGCACCTACCTGATGCATCAGAAGGTGCGAGGCCCTTGCTAAATTCTGTGCACAGACTTTGAGATCTATACTTTAGACTGTATCTAAACCTGCTCCAACATGGACTGACATTCTGGCCTACTTTCAGCCGATGCGACTTGTCTGTCGCTGAACAGTCGCTTTTTATGTATTCAGCACCTATGTATAATGTTGTAAAAATGCTCTAGAAGCTAAAGTCGCAGAAATGTCACACATATTTGGCCTGCAACTTTCTGTGCGACAAATTCAGACAGGAAAAATCAGTATAAATCCTTAGAAAATTATCCCCCAGTGTCTCCATCTGCTGGCGGTATTGAATAAGCATTGCTGCACTGATGGGGTATGCATTAGACGAAAAAAAAGAAGAAAAAGAAGAATAATACGCCCAGAAAAGAGGCGAAAAGGAGAAAAACGTAAAAAAACGTGAAAAAAAAGTAAGAGGAAGAGAAGGGAAAAAAAGGTGGAAATGGGTTTAAAAGTGATTTCGGCGGAGAAATATATATATATATATATATATATATATATATATATATATATATATACGCGCACACACACACATATATATAAACGTATTCTCCGTTGAGATATTGCAGCCGCTGCTGTGTCCAGGCCCAGGAGCCTTAGCACTGTGCTGTGATGTCACTCAATACCACTGACATCACTAGGTGTAAACAACATCTCTCCTTTGCTGTGTATGTGACTATGGAGCTGTTTGGTGATGTCGTCTATTATGGCCTTCATAGAAGCAACAGGAGATTGTTGCATCCATCTAGAACCCTCAGAACTACAGTGCTATGATGTCACTCACTTCCACAGGCCTTGCAGAGTGTAAACAACAACAACCCAGCTTTGTTGTGTATGTAACCATAGGGATTTGTGATGTCACCTAGAACCTTCACAGCAGCGACAGCTTTATGAGGAGCATCAGCACTGCTCTGCCTGAGCAGAACCATCACCGCCATAGGTTGTCAAATAACCCGGATTTAACCCACACAGGTAAGTCCAATGGGGTGCAGGCATGTCCTCTATGCTTACAGCTTCCCGTGGGTGTTGGTTTGATACCGTTTGGGGACAGCCAAGGAGGCATCTGCAGGCAACAAAGGTAGGTGTGTGCTTGTGTGTGTGTTTCCTATGCAGATCCTAAGCCCAGTGTCACATGCAAGTAGGAGGAGTAAGAAGGGTTCCTGGCAAATCCGGGTTATGGATTGCATTTAAAAAGGCCCCGTGGGAGTGCAATGGGCCCCTGTCTTGCTGCTTAGCAATAATGGTATGGGTTTAGGTTCTGCTGTGTGTACTGGTGGTTGACTGCCCCCCAGCCCAGAGTGTGCATGGAAAATTGTCTGGCAGCCTCCCTGACAGCAAGCAGTGATAGTGCCCATGAAGGGGACCTTGTTGGGCCCGCCCCTTTCACGGTTATCGCTTCTCGGCCTTTTGGCTAAGATCAAGTGTAGTATCTGTTCTTATCAGTTTAATATCTGATACGTCCCCTATCTGGGGACCATATATTAAATGGATTTTTGAGAACGGGGGCCGATTTCGAAGCTTGCTTCCGTCGCCCTATGCATTGACCCGATATGGCAGTATCTTCGGGTACAGTGCACCACCCCCTTACAGGGTTAAAAAGAAAGATTCCTACTTTCATTGCTACCTGCTTGCTGGCTAGCCAGCTAGCCAGCCCTGTGGGCCTTGCTGCTGCTGCAGCCAAAAAACAAAAGGTGGTGCTGCTGCTGCTTCTGCTGCTTCTGCTTCTGCTTGTGTCTGGCCCCTGTTGGAGCGTCCAGGCACAGGACTTCTGCTGCTGCTGACTAAATGGCCTCCTTAATTGGATCATTTGAGTAGCCAGCACACCTGTGCAGGTAGGGCATGACATGATAGGCAGCTGCCTTGATAGCGGGTGGGTGCTGAATGTTCCTAATTGACAAAATAAGATTAATGCTTATGAAGAAATATAAAATCTCATCCCTTCCCCAATATCGCGCCACACCCCTACCCCTTAATTCCCTGGTTGAACGTGATGGACATATGTCTTTTTTCGACCGTACTAACTATGTAACTATGTAACATAACATGGGGGGGGGGGGTCTCCTGGCTGTTCACACAGGTGTGTCATTGCTGTACATTGACCATGCATTGCTTCTGTGGTATTGCAAAGGCAAAGACAAATGCTTCCAGCCATCCATTGCACTAATGGATTGGTCATCAGCTGGCTGTCTATGTCCCGCATCAATATAGACCAAAGTACAGAGGGTTAGGCTATGCTATTGTGCACCTACCTGATGCATCAGAAGGTGCGAGGCCCTTGCTAAATTCTGTGCACAGACTTTGAGATCTATACTTTAGACTGTATCTAAACCTGCTCCAACATGGACTGACATTCTGGCCTACTTTCAGCCGATGCGACTTGTCTGTCGCTGAACAGTCGCTTTTTATGTATTCAGCACCTATGTATAATGTTGTAAAAATGCTCTAGAAGCTAAAGTCGCAGAAATGTCACACATATTTGGCCTGCAACTTTCTGTGCGACAAATTCAGACAGGAAAAATCAGTATAAATCCTTAGAAAATTATCCCCCAGTGTCTCCATCTGCTGGCGGTATTGAATAAGCATTGCTGCACTGATGGGGTATGCATTAGACGAAAAAAAAGAAGAAAAAGAAGAATAATACGCCCAGAAAAGAGGCGAAAAGGAGAAAAACGTAAAAAAACGTGAAAAAAAAGTAAGAGGAAGAGAAGGGAAAAAAAGGTGGAAATGGGTTTAAAAGTGATTTCGGCGGAGAAATATATATATATATATATATATATATATATATATATATATATACGCGCACACACACACATATATATAAACGTATTCTCCGTTGAGATATTGCAGCCGCTGCTGTGTCCAGGCCAGGAGCCTTAGCACTGTGCTGTGATGTCACTCAATACCACTGACATCACTAGGTGTAAACAACATCTCTCCTTTGCTGTGTATGTGACTATGGAGCTGTTTGGTGATGTCGTCTATTATGGCCTTCATAGAAGCAACAGGAGATTGTTGCATCCATCTAGAACCCTCAGAACTACAGTGCTATGATGTCACTCACTTCCACAGGCCTTGCAGAGTGTAAACAACAACAACCCAGCTTTGTTGTGTATGTAACCATAGGGATTTGTGATGTCACCTAGAACCTTCACAGCAGCGACAGCTTTATGAGGAGCATCAGCACTGCTCTGCCTGAGCAGAACCATCACCGCCATAGGTTGTCAAATAACCCGGATTTAACCCACACAGGTAAGTCCAATGGGGTGCAGGCATGTCCTCTATGCTTACAGCTTCCCGTGGGTGTTGGTTTGATACCGTTTGGGGACAGCCAAGGAGGCATCTGCAGGCAACAAAGGTAGGTGTGTGCTTGTGTGTGTGTTTCCTATGCAGATCCTAAGCCCAGTGTCACATGCAAGTAGGAGGAGTAAGAAGGGTTCCTGGCAAATCCGGGTTATGGATTGCATTTAAAAAGGCCCCGTGGGAGTGCAATGGGCCCCTGTCTTGCTGCTTAGCAATAATGGTATGGGTTTAGGTTCTGCTGTGTGTACTGGTGGTTGACTGCCCCCCAGCCCAGAGTGTGCATGGAAAATTGTCTGGCAGCCTCCCTGACAGCAAGCAGTGATAGTGCCCATGAAGGGGACCTTGTTGGGCCCGCCCCTTTCACGGTTATCGCTTCTCGGCCTTTTGGCTAAGATCAAGTGTAGTATCTGTTCTTATCAGTTTAATATCTGATACGTCCCCTATCTGGGGACCATATATTAAATGGATTTTTGAGAACGGGGGCCGATTTCGAAGCTTGCTTCCGTCGCCCTATGCATTGACCCGATATGGCAGTATCTTCGGGTACAGTGCACCACCCCCTTACAGGGTTAAAAAGAAAGATTCCTACTTTCATTGCTACCTGCTTGCTGGCTAGCCAGCTAGCCAGCCCTGTGGGCCTTGCTGCTGCTGCAGCCAAAAAACAAAAGGTGGTGCTGCTGCTGCTTCTGCTGCTTCTGCTTCTGCTTGTGTCTGGCCCCTGTTGGAGCGTCCAGGCACAGGACTTCTGCTGCTGCTGACTAAATGGCCTCCTTAATTGGATCATTTGAGTAGCCAGCACACCTGTGCAGGTAGGGCATGACATGATAGGCAGCTGCCTTGATAGCGGGTGGGTGCTGAATGTTCCTAATTGACAAAATAAGATTAATGCTTATGAAGAAATATAAAATCTCATCCCTTCCCCAATATCGCGCCACACCCCTACCCCTTAATTCCCTGGTTGAACGTGATGGACATATGTCTTTTTTCGACCGTACTAACTATGTAACTATGTAACATAACATGGGGGGGGGGGGTCTCCTGGCTGTTCACACAGGTGTGTCATTGCTGTACATTGACCATGCATTGCTTCTGTGGTATTGCAAAGGCAAAGACAAATGCTTCCAGCCATCCATTGCACTAATGGATTGGTCATCAGCTGGCTGTCTATGTCCCGCATCAATATAGACCAAAGTACAGAGGGTTAGGCTATGCTATTGTGCACCTACCTGATGCATCAGAAGGTGCGAGGCCCTTGCT
>NW_026609452.1:0-31637 GCF_029499605.1 Hyla sarda
CACTGATGTGTGATGTGTAGGGGTGTACACTGATATGTGATGTGTAGGGGTGTACACTGATATGTGATGTGTAGGGGTGTACACTGATGTGTGATGTGTAGGGGTGTACACTGATATGTGATGTGTAGGGGTGTACACTGATGTGTGATGTGTAGGGGTGTACACTGATATGTGATGTGTAGGGGTGTACACTGATATGTGATGTGTATGGGTGTACACTGATATGTGATGTATGGGTGTACACTGATATGTGATGTATGGGTGTACACTGGTATGTGATGTGTATGGGTGTACACTGATATGTGATGTATGGGTGTACACTGATATGTGATGTATGGGTGTACACTGATATGTGATGTGTAGGGGTGTACACTGATGTGTGATGTGTAGGGGTGTACACTGATGTGTGATGTGTAGGGGTGTACACTGATGTGTGATGTGTAGGGGTGTACACTGATATGTGATGTATGGGTGTACACTGATGTGTGATGTGTAGGGGTGTACACTGATATGTGATGTGTAGGGAGTGTACACTGATGTGTGATGTGTAGGGATGTACACTGATATGTGATGTGTAGGGGTGTACACTGATATGTGATGTGTAGGGTGTACACTGATGTGTGATGTGTAGGGGTGTACACTGATATGTGATGTAGGGGTGTACACTGGTATGTGATGTGTAGGGGTGTACACTGGTATGTGATGTGTAGGGGTGTACACTGGTATGTGATGTGTAGGGGTGTACACTGATATGTGATGTGTAGAGGTGTACACTGATATGTGATGTGTAGGGGTGTACACTGATGTGTGATGTGTAGGGGTGTACACTGATGTGTGATGTGTAGGGGTGTACACTGATGTGTGATGAAGGGGTGTACACTGATGTGTGATGTGTAGGGGTGTACACTGATGTGTGATGTGTAGGGGTGTACACTGATGTGTGATGTGTAGGGGTGTACACTGATGTGTGATGTGTAGGGGTGTACACTGATGTGTGATGTGTAGGGGTGTACACTGATATGTGATGTGTAGGGGTGTACACTGATATGTGATGTGTAGGGGTGTACACTGATATGTGATGTGTAGGGGTGTACACTGATATGTGATGTGTAGGGGTGTACACTGATATGTGATGTAGGGGTGTACACTGATATGTGATGTAGGGGTGTACACTGATATGTGATATAGGGGTGTACACTGATATGTGATGTGTAGGGGTGTACACTGATATGTGATGTGTAGGGGTGTACACTGATATATGATGTAGGGGTGTACACTGATATGTGATGAAGGGGTGTACACTGATATGTGATGTAGGGGTGTACACTGATATGTGATGTAGGGGTGTACACTGATATGTGATGTGTAGGGGTGTACACTGATATGTGATGTAGGGGTGTACACTGATGTGTGATGTGTAGGGGTGTACACTGATGTGTGATGTGTAGGGGTGTACACTGATATGTGATGTAGGGGTGTACACTGATATGTGATGTGTAGGGAGTGTACACTGATATGTGATGTAGGGGTGTACACTGATATGTGATGTGTAGGGGTGTACACTGATGTGTGATGTGTAGGGGTGTACACTGATATGTGATGTGTAGGGGTGTACACTGATATGTGACGTAGGGGTGTACACTGATATGTGATGTAGGGGTGTACACTGATATGTGATGTGTAGGGGTGTACACTGATATGTGATGTAGGGGTGTACACTGATATGTGATGTGTAGGGTGTACACTGATATGTGATGTGTAGGGGTGTACACTGATATGTGATGTGTAGGGGTGTACACTGATATGTGATGTGTAGGGGTGTACACTGATATGTGATGTGTAGGGGTGTACACTGATATGTGATGTGTAGGGGTGTACACTGATGTGTGATGTGTAGGGGTGTACACTGATATGTGATGTAGGGGTGTACACTGATATGTGATGTGTAGGGGTGTACACTGATATGTGATGTAGGGGTGTACACTGATATGTGATGTGTAGGGGTGTACACTGATGTGTGATGTGTAGGGGTGTACACTGATGTGTGATGTGTAGGGGTGTACACTGATATGTGATGTAGGGGTGTACACTGATATGTGATGTGTAGGGGTGTACACTGATATGTGATGAAGGGGTGTACACTGATATGTGATGAAGGGGTGTACACTGATATGTGATGTAGGGGTGTACACTGATGTGTGATGTGTAGGGGTGTACACTGATATGTGATGTAGGGGTGTACACTGATATGTGATGTGTAGGGGTGTACACTGATATGTGATGTAGGGGTGTACACTGATGTGTGATGTGTAGGGGTGTACACTGATGTGTGATGTGTAGGGGTGTACACTGATATGTGATGAAGGGGTGTACACTGATATGTGATGTAGGGGTGTACACTGATATGTGATGTAGGGGTGTACACTGATATGTGATGTGTAGGGGTGTACACTGATATGTGATGTAGGGGTGTACACTGATGTGTGATGTAGGGGTGTACACTGATGTGTGATGTGTAGGGGTGTACACTGATATGTGATGAAGGGGTGTACACTGATATGTGATGTAGGGGTGTACACTGGTATGTGATGTGTATGGGTGTACACTGATATGTGATGTATGGGTGTACACTGATATGTGATGTGTAGGGGTGTACACTGATGTGTGATGTGTAGGGGTGTACACTGATGTGTGATGTGTAGGGGTGTACACTGATGTGTGATGTGTAGGGGTGTACACTGATATGTGATGTATGGGTGTACACTGATGTGTGATGTGTAGGGGTGTACACTGATATGTGATGTGTAGGGAGTGTACACTGATGTGTGATGTGTAGGGGTGTACACTGATATGTGATGTGTAGGGGTGTACACTGATATGTGATGTGTAGGGGTGTACACTGATGTGTGATGTGTAGGGGTGTACACTGATATGTGATGTAGGGGTGTACACTGGTATGTGATGTGTAGGGGTGTACACTGGTATGTGATGTGTAGGGGTGTACACTGGTATGTGATGTGTAGGGGTGTACACTGATATGTGATGTGTAGAGGTGTACACTGATATGTGATGTGTAGGGGTGTACACTGATGTGTGATGTGTAGGGGTGTACACTGATGTGTGATGTGTAGGGGTGTACACTGATGTGTGATGAAGGGGTGTACACTGATGTGTGATGTGTAGGGGTGTACACTGATGTGTGATGTGTAGGGGTGTACACTGATGTGTGATGTGTAGGGGTGTACACTGATGTGTGATGTGTAGGGGTGTACACTGATGTGTGATGTGTAGGGGTGTACACTGATATGTGATGTGTAGGGGTGTACACTGATATGTGATGTGTAGGGGTGTACACTGATATGTGATGTGTAGGGGTGTACACTGATATGTGATGTGTAGGGGTGTACACTGATATGTGATGTAGGGGTGTACACTGATATGTGATGTAGGGGTGTACACTGATATGTGATATAGGGGTGTACACTGATATGTGATGTGTAGGGGTGTACACTGATATGTGATGTGTAGGGTGTACACTGATATATGATGTAGGGGTGTACACTGATATGTGATGAAGGGGTGTACACTGATATGTGATGTAGGGGTGTACACTGATATGTGATGTAGGGGTGTACACTGATATGTGATGTGTAGGGGTGTACACTGATATGTGATGTAGGGGTGTACACTGATGTGTGATGTGTAGGGGTGTACACTGATGTGTGATGTGTAGGGGTGTACACTGATATGTGATGTAGGGGTGTACACTGATATGTGATGTGTAGGGAGTGTACACTGATATGTGATGTAGGGGTGTACACTGATATGTGATGTGTAGGGGTGTACACTGATGTGTGATGTGTAGGGGTGTACACTGATATGTGATGTGTAGGGGTGTACACTGATATGTGACGTAGGGGTGTACACTGATATGTGATGTAGGGGTGTACACTGATATGTGATGTGTAGGGGTGTACACTGATATGTGATGTAGGGGTGTACACTGATATGTGATGTGTAGGGGTGTACACTGATGTGTGATGTGTAGGGGTGTACACTGATGTGTGATGTGTAGGGGTGTACACTGATATGTGATGTAGGGGTGTACACTGATATGTGATGTGTAGGGGTGTACACTGATATGTGATGAAGGGGTGTACACTGATATGTGATGAAGGGGTGTACACTGATATGTGATGTAGGGGTGTACACTGATGTGTGATGTGTAGGGGTGTACACTGATATGTGATGTAGGGGTGTACACTGATATGTGATGTGTAGGGGTGTACACTGATATGTGATGTAGGGGTGTACACTGATGTGTGATGTGTAGGGGTGTACACTGATGTGTGATGTGTAGGGGTGTACACTGATATGTGATGAAGGGGTGTACACTGATATGTGATGTAGGGGTGTACACTGATATGTGATGTAGGGGTGTACACTGATATGTGATGTGTAGGGGTGTACACTGATATGTGATGTAGGGGTGTACACTGATATGTGATGTAGGGGTGTACACTGATATGTGATGTAGGGGTGTACACTGATGTGTGATGTGTAGGGGTGTACACTGATATGTGATGAAGGGGTGTACACTGATATGTGATGTAGGGATGTACACTGATATGTGATGTAGGGGTGTACACTGATGTGTGATGTGTAGGGGTGTACACTGATGTGTGATGTGTAGGGGGTGTACACTGATATGTGATGTGTAGGGGTGTACACTGATATGTGATGTAGGGGTGTACACTGATATGTGATGTGTAGGGGTGTACACTGATATGTGATGTAGGGGTGTACACTGATATGTGATGTAGGGGTGTACACTGATATGTGATGTAGGGGTGTACACTGATATGTGATGTGTAGGGGGTGTACACTGATATGTGATGTGTAGGGGTGTACACCGATGTGTGATGTGTAGGGGTGTACACTGATATGTGATGTGTAGGGGTGTACACTGATATGTGATGTAGGGGTGTACACTGATATGTGATGTAGGGGTGTACACTGATGTGTGATGTGTAGGGGTGTACACTGATGTGTGATGTGTAGGGGTGTACACTGATATGTGATGTAGGGGTGTACACTGGTATGTGATGTGTAGGGGTGTACACTGATATGTGATGTAGGGGTGTACACTGATATGTGATGTAGGGGTGTACACTGATGTGTGATGTGTAGGGGTGTACACTGATGTGTGATGTGTAGGGGTGTACACTGATGTGTGATGTGTAGGGGTGTACACTGATATGTGATGTAGGGGTGTACACTGATATGTGATGAAGGGGTGTACACTGATATGTGATGTGTAGGGGTGTACACTGATATGTGATGTGTAGGGGTGTACACAGATATGTGATGTGTAGGGGTGTACACTGATATGTGATGTAGGGGTGTACACTGATATGTGATGTAGGGGTGTACACTGATGTGTGATGTGTAGGGGTGTACACTGATGTGTGATGTGTAGGGGTGTACACTGATGTGTGATGTGTAGGGGTGTACACTGATATGTGATGAAGGGGTGTACACTGATATGTGATGTGTAGGGGTGTACACTGATATGTGATGTAGGGGTGTACACTGATATGTGATGTAGGGGTGTACACTGATATGTCTCCTCTCACCTCCTCCAGCTGGCGCCCCCTGTGGCCCTGCAGTTTGCACACTTGGGCCCTCACTTTCTCCTTAGCCGCCTCCAGCTCCTCACTCTCCTCCTTCACTCGTTTCTCTTCTTCCTCCAGATTCTCAAATTCTTTTATCCACTGATTCTTCTTCTGTTAGGAAAGTCATGTGTATAATATAGGTATAATACAGTGTGTACATTTATATATATATATATAATACAGTGTGTACACTTATATATATTATACAGTGTGTACATTTATATATATTATACAGTGTGTACATTTATATATATTATACAGTGTGTACATTTATATATATTATACAGTGTGTACATTTATATATATTATACAGTGTGTACATTTATATATCTTATACAGTGTGTACATTTATATATATTATACAGTGTATACATTTATATATATTGTACAGTGTGTACATTTATATATATTATACAGTGTGTACATTTATATATATTATACAGTGTGTACATTTATATATATATTATACAGTGTGTACACTTATATATATTATACAGTGTGTACATTTATATATATAATACAGTGTGTACATTTATATATATTATACAGTGTGTACACTTATATATATTATACAGTGTGTACACTTATATATATTATACAGTGTGTACATTTATATATATTATACAGTGTGTACATTTATATATATTATACAGTGTGTACATTTATATATATTATACAGTGTGTACATTTATATATATTATACAGTGTGTACATTTATATATATTATACAGTGTGTACATTTATATATATTATACAGTGTGTACATTTATATATATTATACAGTGTGTACATTTATATATATTATACAGTGTGTACATTTATATATATAATACAGTGTGTACAATTATATATATTATACAGTGTGTACATGTATATATATTATACAGTGTGTACATTTATATATATTATACAGTGTGTACATTTATATATATTATACAGTGTGTACATTTATATATATTATACAGTGTGTACATTTATATATATTATACAGTGTGTACATTTATATATATTATACAGTGTGTACAGTCATATATATATATATATAATACAGTGTGTACATTTATATATATAATACAGTGTTTACACTTATATTATACAGTGTGTACATTTATATATATTATACAGTGTGTACACTTATATATATTATACAGTGTGTACATTTATATATATTATACAGTGTGTACATTTATATATATTATACAGTGTGTACATTTATATATATTATACAGTGTGTACAGTTATATATATATATATATATATATATATATATATATATATATATTATACAGTGTGTACATTTATATATATTATACAGTGTGTACATTTATATATATTATACAGTGTGTACAGTTATATATCTTATACAGTGTGTACATTTATATATATATAATACAGTGTGTACATTTATATATATTATACAGTGTGTACATTTATATATATTATACAGTGTGTACAGTTATATATATATATATATATAATACAGTGTGTACATTTATATATATTATACAGTGTATACATTTATATATCTAATACAGTGTATACATTTATATATATTATACAGTGTGTACATTTATATATATTATACAGTGTGTACATTTATATATATTATACAGTGTGTACATTTATATATATTAAACAGTGTGTACATTTATATATATTATACAGTGTGTACATTTATATATATTATACAGTGTGTACATTTATATATCTTATACAGTGTGTACATTTATATATATATATAATACAGTGTGTACATTTATATATATTATACAGTGTGTACATTTATATATATTATACAGTGTGTACATTTATATATATTATACAGTGTGTACATTTATATATATTATACAGTGTGTACATTTATATATATTATACAGTGTGTACATTTATATATATTATACAGTGTGTACATTTATATATATAATACAGTGTGTACATTTATATATATTATACAGTGTGTACATTTATATATCTTATACAGTGTGTACATTTATATATATTATACAGTGTGTACATTTATATATATAATACAGTGTGTACATTTATATATATTATACAGTGTGTACATTTATATATCTTATACAGTGTGTACATTTATATATATTAAACAGTGTGTACATTTATATTTATAATACAGTGTGTACATTTATATATATAATACAGTGTGTACATTTATATATATTATACAGTGTGTACATTTATATATATTATACAGTGTGTACATTTATATATATTAAACAGTGCGTACATTTATATATCTTATACAGTGTGTACATTTATATATATTAAACAGTGTGTACATTTATATATATTAAACAGTGTGTACATTTATATTTATAATACAGTGTGTACATTTATATATATAATACAGTGTGTACATTTATATATATAATACAGTGTGTACATTTATATATATATAATACAGTGTGTACATTTATATATATTATACAGTGTGTACATTTATATATATTATACAGTGTGTACATTTATATATCTTATACACAGTGTGTACATTTATATATATTATACAGTGTGTACATTTATATATATTATACAGTGTGTACATTTATATATATTATACAGTGTGTACATTTATATATATTATACAGTGTGTACATTTATATATATAATACAGTGTGTACATTTATATATATTATACAGTGTGTACATTTATATATATTATACAGTGTGTACATTTATATATATTATACAGTGTGTACATTTATATATCTAATACAGTGTGTACATTTATATATCTTATACAGTGTGTACATTTATATATATTATACAGTGTGTACATTTATATATATTATACAGTGTGTGACATTTATATATATTATACAGTGTGTACATTTATATATATTATACAGTGTGTACATTTATATATCTTATACAGTGTGTACATTTATATATCTTATACAGTGTGTACATTTATATATATTATACAGTGTGTACATTTATATATATTATACAGTGTGTACATTTATATATATTATACAGTGTGTACATTTATATATATTATACAGCGTGTACATTTATATATTATACAGTGTGTACATTTATATATCTTATACAGTGTGTACATTTATATATATTATACAGTGTGTACATTTATATATTATACAGTGTGTACATTTATATATCTTATACAGTGTGTACATTTATATATATTATACAGTGTGTACATTTATATATCTTATACAGTGTGTACATTTATATATCTAATACAGTGTGTACATTTATATATATTATACAGCGTGTACATTTATATATCTTATACAGCGTGTACATTTATATATCTAATACAGCGTGTACATTTATATATATAATACAGTGTGTACATTTATATATATTATACAGTGTGTACATTTATATATATTATACAGTGTGTACATTTATATATCTTATACAGTGTGTACATTTATATATATTATACAGTGTGTACATTTATATATCTAATACAGTGTGTACATTTATATATATATAATACAGTGTGTACATTTATATATTATACAGTGTGTACATTTATATATCTTATACAGTGTGTACATTTATATATATTATACAGTGTGTACATTTATATATCTAATACAGTGTGTACATTTATATATATTATACAGTGTGTAGCATTTATATATATATAATACAGTGTGTAGCATTTATATATATTATACAGTGTGTACATTTATATATATATTAAACAGTGTGTACATTTATATATATAATACAGTGTGTACATTTATATATATTATACAGTGTGTACATTTATATATCTTATACAGTGTGTACATTTATATATATATTAAACAGTGTGTACATTTATATATATAATACAGTGTGTACATTTATATATATAATACAGTGTGTACATTTATATATATTATACAGTGTGTACATTTATATATCTAATACAGTGTGTACATTTATATATATTATACAGTGTGTACATTTATATATATTATACAGTGTGTACATTTATATATATTATACAGTGTGTACATTTATATATATTATACAGTGTGTACATTTATATATATAATACAGTGTGTACATTTATATATATTATACAGTGTTTACATTTATATATCTTATACAGTGTGTACATTTATATATATATAATACAGTGTGTACATTTATATATATTATACAGTGTGTACATTTATATATATTATACAGTGTGTACATTTATATATATTATACAGTGTGTACATTTATATATATTATACAGTGTGTACATTTATATATCTTATACAGTGTGTACATTTATATATATTATACAGTGTGTACATTTATATATATAATACAGTGTGTACATTTATATATCTTATACAGTGTGTACATTTATATATATAATACAGTGTGTGCATTTATATATATTATACAGTGTGTACATTTATATATATTATACAGTGTGTACATTTATATATCTTATACAGTGTATACATTTATATATATTGTACAGTGTGTACATTTATATATATAATACAGTGTGTACATTTATATATATTATACAGTGTGTACATTTATATATATTATACAGTGTGTACATTTATATATATTATACAGTGTGTACATTTATATATATTATACAGTGTGTACATTTATATATATTATACAGTGTGTACATTTATATATATTATACAGCGTGTACATTTATATATCTTATACAGTGTGTACATTTATATATATTATACAGTGTGTACATTTATATATCTTATACAGTGTGTACATTTATATATCTAATACAGTGTGTACATTTATATTTATAATACAGTGTGTACATTTATATATATTATACAGTGTGTACATTTATATATATATAATACAGTGTGTACATTTATATATATTATACAGTGTGTACATTTATATATATTATACAGTGTGTACATTTATATATATTATACAGTGTGTACATTTATATATATATTATACAGTGTGTACATTTATATATATTATACAGTGTGTACATTTATATATATAATACAGTGTGTACATTTATATATATATAATACAGTGTGTACATTTATATATATTATACAGTGTGTACATTTATATATATTATACAGTGTGTACATTTATATATATTAAACAGTGTGTACATTTATATATATATAATACAGTGTGTACATTTATATATATTATACAGTGTGTACATTTATATATATTATACAGTGTGTACATTTATATATATAATACAGTGTGTACATTTAAATATATAATACAGTGTGTACATTTAAATATATAATACAGTGTGTACATTTATATATATTATACAGTGTGTACATTTATATATATATATCTTATACAGTGTGTACATTTATATATATAACACAGTGTGTGCATTTATATATATGTATATTGCAGAGTGTACATTTATATATATATATATATAATACAGTGTGTACATTTATATATAGAATACAGTGTGTGCATTTATATATATATTACAGTGTGTACATTTATATATATATTACAGTGTGTGCATTTATATATATTACAGTGTGTACATTTATATATATTATACAGAGTGTACATTTATATATATATAATACAGTGTGTACATTTATATATATATTACAGTGTGTGCATTTATATATATTATACAGTGTGTACATTTATATATATATATAACACAGTGTGTACATTTATATATATATATATATATATCTTATACAGTGTGTACATTTATATATATAACACAGTGTGTGTATTTATATATATGTATATTGCAGAGTGTACATTTATATATATATATATAATACAGTGTGTATATTTATATATAGAATACAGTGTGTGCATTTATATATATATTACAGTGTGTACATTTATATATATATTACAGTGTGTGCATTTATATATATTACAGTGTGTACATTTATATATATATTATACAGAGTGTGCATTTATATATATTATACAGTGTGTACATTTATATATATTATACAGTGTGTACATTTATATATCTTATACAGTGTGTACATTTATATATAGAATACAGTGTGTGCATTTATATATATATTACAGTGTGTACATTTATATATATATTACAGTGTGTGCATTTATATATATTACAGTGTGTACATTTATATATATATTATACAGAGTGTGCATTTATATATATTATACAGAGTGTGCATTTATATATATTATACAGTGTGTACATTTATATATATTATACAGTGTGTACATTTATATATATTTTACAGTGTGTACATTTATATATATTATACAGAGTGTGCATTTATATATATTATACAGTGTGTACATTTATATATCTAATACAGTGTGTACATTTATATATATTATACAGTGTGTACATTTATATATCTTATACAGTGTGTACATTTATATATATTATACAGAGTGTGCATTTATATATATTATACAGTGTGTACATTTATATATCTAATACAGTGTGTACATTTATATATATTATACAGTGTGTACATTTATATATCTTATACAGTGTGTACATTTATATATATAATACAGTGTGTACATTTATATATATTATACAGCGTGTACATTTATATATATTATACAGTGTGTACATTTATATATATTATACAGTGTGTACATTTATATATATTATACAGTGTGTACATTTATATATATTATACAGTGTGTACATTTATATATATTATACAGTGTGTACATTTATATATATTATACAGTGTGTACATTTATATATATTATACAGTGTGTACATTTATATATATTATACAGTGTGTACATTTATATATATTATACAGTGTGTACATTTATATATATTATACAGTGTGTACATTTATATATATATAATACAGTGTGTACATTTATATATATATTATACAGTGTGTACATTTATATATATTATACAGTGTGTACATTTATATATCTTATACAGTGTGTACATTTATATATATAATACAGTGTGTACATTTATATATATTATACAGTGTGTACATTTATATATATTATACAGTGTGTACATTTATATATCTTATACAGTGTGTACATTTATATATCTAATACAGTGTATACATTTATATATATTATACAGTGTGTACATTTATATATATAATACAGTGTGTACATTTATATATATTATACAGTGTGTACATTTATATATATTATACAGTGTGTACATTTATATATATTATACAGTGTGTACATTTATATATCTTATACAGTGTGTACATTTATATATATTATACAGTGTGTACATTTATATATCTTATACAGTGTGTACATTTATATATATTATACAGTGTGTACATTTATATATATTATACAGTGTGTACATTTATATATATTATACAGTGTGTACATTTATATATATCTTATACAGTGTGTACATTTAGATATATAATACAGTGTGTACATTTATATATCTAATACAGTGTGTACATTTATATATATTATACAGTGTGTACATTTATATATATTATACAGTGTGTACATTTATATATATTATACAGTGTGTACATTTATATATATTATACAGTGTGTACATTTATATATATCATACAGTGTGTACATTTATATATATCTTATACAGTGTGTACATTTATATATATATAATACAGTGTGTACATTTATATATATAATACAGTGTGTACATTTATATCTATTATACAGTGTGTGCATTTATATATCTAATACAGTGTGTACATTTATATATCTTATACAGTGTGTACATTTATATATATTATACAGTGTGTACATTTATATATCTTATACAGTGTGTACATTTATATATATTATACAGTGTGTACATTTATATATATTATACAGTGTATACATTTATATATATTATACAGTGTGTACATTTATATATATTATACAGTGTGTACATTTATATCTATTATACAGTGTGTGCATTTATATATCTAATACAGTGTATACATTTATATATATAATACAGTGTGTACATTTATATATATTATACAGTGTGTACATTTATATCTATTATACAGTGTGTGCATTTATATATCTAATACAGTGTATACATTTATATATCTAATACAGTGTATACATTTATATATATAATACAGTGTGTACATTTATATATATTATACAGTGTGTACATTTATATATCTAATACAGTGTGTACATTTATATATATAATACAGTGTGTACATTTATATATATTATACAGTGTGTACATTTATATATATTATACAGTGTGTACATTTATATATATTATACAGTGTGTACATTTATATATATTATACAGTGTGTGCATTTATATATATTATACAGTGTGTACATTTATATATATTATACAGTGTGTACATTTATATATATTATACAGTGTGTACATTTATATATATATTACAGTGTGTACATTTATATATATATATAATACAGTGTGTACATTTATATATATTATACAGTGTGTACATTTATATTTCTTATACAGTGTGTACATTTATATATATAATACAGCGTGTACATTTATATATATTATACAGCGTGTACATTTATATATATAATACAGCGTGTACATTTATATATATTATACAGTGTGTACATTTATATATATATACATATATATATATATATAATACAGTGTGTACATTTATATATATTATACAGTGTGTACATTTATATATCTAATACAGTGTGTACATTTATATATATTATACAGTGTGTACATTTATATATATATACATATATATATATATAATAGTGTGTACATTTATATATATTATACAGTGTATACATTTATATATATAATACAGTGTGTACATTTATATATATAATACAGTGTGTACATTTATATATATTATACAGTGTGTACATTTATATATATTATACAGTGTGTACATTTATATATATTATACAGTGTATACATTTATATATATTATACAGTGTGTACATTTATATATCTTATACAGTGTGTACATTTATATATATAATACAGTGTGTACATTTATATATATTATACAGTGTGTACATTTATATATATTATACAGTGTGTACATTTATATATATTATACAGTGTGTACATTTATATATATATAATACAGTGTGTACATTTATATATATATTATACAGTGTGTACATTTATATATATATTATACAGTGTGTACATTTATATATATTATACAGCGTGTACATTTATATATATTATACAGTGTGTACATTTATATATCTAATACAGTGTGTACATTTATATATCTAATACAGTGTGTACATTTATATATCTAATACAGTGTGTACATTTATATATATTATACAGTGTGTACATTTATATATATAATACAGTGTGTGCATTTATATATATTATACAGTGTGTACATTTATATATATAATACAGTGTGTACATTTATATATATTATACAGTGTGTACATTTATATATATTATACAGTGTGTACATTTATATATATTATACAGTGTGTACATTTATATATCTAATACAGTGTGTACATTTATATATATTATACAGTGTGTACATTTATATATCTAATACAGTGTGTACATTTATATATCTAATACAGTGTGTACATTTATATATCTAATACAGTGTGTACATTTATATATATTATACAGTGTGTACATTTATATATATTATACAGTGTGTGCATTTATATATATATATAATACAGTGTGTGCATTTATATATCTTATACAGTGTGTACATTTATATATATTATACAGTGTGTACATTTATATATATAATACAGTGTGTACATTTATATATCTAATACAGTGTGTACATTTATCATATATTATACAGTGTGTACATTTATATATATTATACAGTGTGTGCATTTATATATATATAATACAGTGTGTACATTTATATATATAATACAGTGTGTACATTTATATATCTTATACAGTGTGTACATTTATATATATTATACAGTGTGTACATTTATATATATAATACAGTGTGTACATTTATATATCTTATACAGTGTGTACATTTATATATCTTATACAGTGTGTACATTTATATATATTATACAGTGTGTACATTTATATATATAATACAGTGTGTACATTTATATATATTATACAGTGTGTGCATTTATATATATTATACAGTGTGTACATTTATATATATATTATACAGTGTGTACATTTATATATATAATACAGTGTGTACATTTATATATATTATACAGTGTGTACATTTATATATATTATACAGTGTGTACATTTATATATATAATACAGTGTGTACATTTATATATATTATACAGTGTGTACATTTATATATATATAATACAGTGTGTACATTTATATATATTATACAGTGTGTACATTTATATATATTATACAGTGTGTACATTTATATATATAATACAGTGTGTACATTTATATATCTAATACAGTGTGTACATTTATATATTATACAGTGTGTACATTTATATATATTATACAGTGTGTACATTTATATATATTATACAGTGTGTACATTTATATATATATATATATATATATATATATAATACAGTGTGTACATTTATATATATTATACAGTGTGTACATTTATATATCTTATACAGTGTGTACATTTATATATATTATACAGTGTGTACATTTATATATATTATACAGTGTGTACATTTATATATCTAATACAGTGTGTACATTTATATATCTAATACAGTGTGTACATTTATATATATTATACAGTGTGTACATTTATATATCTTATACAGTGTGTACATTTATATATCTAATACAGTGTGTACATTTATATATATTATACAGTGTGTACATTTATATATATTATACAGTGTGTACATTTATATATCTTATACAGTGTGTACATTTATATATATTATACAGTGTGTACATTTATATATCTTATACAGTGTGTACATTTATATATATTATACAGTGTGTACATTTATATATCTTATACAGTGTGTACATTTATATATATTATACAGTGTGTACATTTATATATATTATACAGTGTGTACATTTATATATATTATACAGTGTGTACATTTATATATATTATACAGTGTGTACATTTATATATATTATACAGTGTGTACATTTATATATCTAATACAGTGTGTACATTTATATATATTATACAGTGTGTACATTTATATATATTATACAGTGTGTACATTTATATATATTATACAGTGTGTACATTTATATATATTATACAGTGTGTAAATTTATATATATTATACAGTGTGTACATTTATATATATTATACAGTGTGTACATTTATATATCTTATACAGTGTGTACATTTATATATATTATACAGTGTGTACATTTATATATCTAATACAGTGTATACATTTATATATATTATACAGTGTGTACATTTATATATATTATACAGTGTGTACATTTATATATATTATACAGTGTGTACATTTATATATATTATACAGTGTGTACATTTATATATATTATACAGTGTGTACATTTATATATCTTATACATTGTGTACATTTATATATATATATAATACAGTGTGTACATTTATATATCTTATACAGTGTGTACATTTATATATATTATACAGTGTGTACATTTATATATCTAATACAGTGTGTACATTTATATATATTATACAGTGTGTACATTTATATATATTATACAGTGTGTACATTTATATATATTATACAGTGTGTACATTTATATATATTATACAGTGTGTACATTTATATATATTATACAGTGTGTACATTTATATATATTATACAGTGTGTACATTTATATATCTAATACAGTGTGTACACTTATATATATTATACAGTGTGTACATTTATATATATAATACAGTGTGTACATTTATATATATTATACAGTGTGTACATTTATATATCTTATACAGTGTGTACATTTATATATCTAATACAGTGTGTACATTTATATATATTATACAGTGTGTACATTTATATATATTATACAGTGTGTACATTTATATATATTATACAGTGTGTACATTTATATATCTAATACAGTGTGTACATTTATATATCTAATACAGTGTATACATTTATATATATTATACAGAACGTGTACATTTATATATATTATACAGTGTGTACATTTATATATATTATACAGTGTGTACATTTATATATCTAATACAGTGTATACATTTATATATATTATACAGTGTGTACATTTATATATCTAATACAGTGTGTACATTTATATATATTATACAGTGTGTACATTTATATATATTATACAGTGTGTACATTTATATATATTATACAGTGTGTACATTTATATATATATATAATACAGTGTGTACATTTATATATATTATACAGTGTGTGCATTTATATATATTATACAGTGTGTACATTTATATATATTATACAGTGTGTACATTTATATATATTATACAGTGTGTACATTTATATATATATATAATACAGTGTGTACATTTATATATATTATACAGTGTGTACATTTATATATCTTATACAGTGTGTACATTTATATATCTTATACAGTGTGTACATTTATATATATATATAATACAGTGTGTACATTTATATATATTATACAGTGTGTACATTTATATATATTATACAGTGTGTACATTTATATATATATATAATACAGTGTGTACATTTATATATATTATACAGTGTGTACATTTATATATCTTATACAGTGTGTACATTTATATATAATACAGTGTGTACATTTATATATATTATACAGTGTGTACATTTATATATATATATAATACAGTGTGTACATTTATATATAATACAGTGTGTACATTTATATATCTAATACAGTGTGTACATTTATATATATATATAATACAGTGTGTACATTTATATATATTATACAGTGTGTACATTTATATATATTATACAGTGTGTACATTTATATATATATATAATACAGTGTGTACATTTATATATATTATACAGTGTGTACATTTATATATCTTATACAGTGTGTACATTTATATATAATACAGTGTGTACATTTATATATTATACAGTGTGTACATTTATATATATTATACAGTGTGTACATTTATATATATTATACAGTGTGTACATTTATATATATATAATACAGTGTGTACATTTATATATATATATAATACAGTGTGTACATTTATATATATTATACAGTGTGTACATTTATATATATTATACAGTGTGTACATTTATATATCTTATACAGTGTGTACATTTATATATATTATACAGTGTGTACATTTATATATATAATACAGTGTGTACATTTATATATATATAATACAGTGTGTACATTTATATATATTATACAGTGTGTACATTTATATATCTAATACAGTGTATACATTTATATATATTATACAGTGTGTACATTTATATATATTATACAGTGTGTACATTTATATATATTATACAGTGTGTACATTTATATATATTACAGTGTGTACATTTATATATCTTATACAGTGTGTACATTTATATATCTTATACAGTGTGTACATTTATATATCTAATACAGTGTGTACATTTATATATATTATACAGTGTGTACATTTATATATATTATACAGTGTGTACATTTATATATATTATACAGTGTGTACATTTATATATATTATACAGTGTGTACATTTATATATATTATACAGTGTGTACGTTTATATATATTATACAGTGTGTACATTTATATATATATAATACAGTGTGTACATTTATATATATTATACAGTGTGTACATTTATATATATTATACAGTGTGTACATTTATATATATTATACAGTGTGTACATTTATATATATATATATAATACAGTGTGTACATTTATATATCTTATACAGTGTGTACATTTATATATCTTATACAGTGTGTACATTTATATATATTATACAGTGTGTACATTTATATATAATACAGTGTGTACATTTATATATATTATACAGTGTGTACATTTATATATATATATATAATACAGTGTGTACATTTATATATATATATATAATACAGTGTGTACATTTATATATATTATACAGTGTGTACATTTATATATCTAATACAGTGTATACATTTATATATATTATACAGTGTGTACATTTATATATATTATACAGTGTGTACATTTATATATATTATACAGTGTGTACATTTATATATATATAATACAGTGTGTACATTTATATATATTATACAGTGTGTACATTTATATATCTAATACAGTGTGTACATTTATATATATTATACAGTGTGTACATTTATATATCTAATACAGTGTATACATTTATATATATTATACAGTGTGTACATTTATATATATTATACAGTGTGTACATTTATATATATTATACAGTGTGTACATTTATATATATTATACAGTGTGTACATTTATATATATAATACAGTGTGTACATTTATATATCTAATACAGTGTATACATTTATATATATTATACAGTGTGTACATTTATATATATTATACAGTGTGTACATTTATATATATTATACAGTGTGTACGTTTATATATCTAATACAGCGTGTACATTTATATATATTATACAGCGTGTACATTTATATATATTATACAGTGTGTACATTTATATATATTATACAGTGTGTACATTTATATATATTATACAGTGTGTACATTTATATATCTAATACAGTGTGTACATTTATATATCTTATACAGTGTGTGCATTTATATATATTATACAGTGTGTACATTTATATATATTATACAGTGTGTACATTTATATATATTATACAGTGTGTACATTTATATATATTATACAGTGTGTACATTTATATATATAATACAGTGTGTACATTTATATATATTATACAGTGTGTACATTTATATATATTATACAGTGTGTACGTTTATATATCTAATACAGTGTATACATTTATATATCTAATACAGCGTGTACATTTATATATATTACAGTGTGTACATTTATATATCTTATACAGTGTGTACATTTATATATCTTATACAGTGTGTACATTTATATATCTAATACAGTGTGTACATTTATATATCTAATACAGTGTATACATTTCTATATATAATACAGTGTGTACATTTATATATATAATACAGTGTGTACATTTATATATATTACAGTGTGTACATTTATATATCTTATACAGTGTGTACATTTATATATCTTATACAGTGTGTACATTTATATATCTAATACAGTGTGTACATTTATATATCTAATACAGTGTATACATTTATATATATTATACAGTGTGTACATTTATATACACACTGTATAATATATATAAATGTATACACTGTATTAGATATATAAATGTACACACTGTATTAGATATATAAATGTACACACTGTATAAGATATATAAATGTACACACTGTATAAGATATATAAATGTACACACTGTAATATATATAAATGTACACACTGTATTATATATATAAATGTACACACTGTATTATATATAAATGTATACACTGTATAGATATATAAATGTACACACTGTATTAGATATATAAATGTACACACTGTATAAGATATATAAATGTACACACTGTATAAGATATATAAATGTACACACTGTAATATATATAAATGTACACGCTGTATTAGATATATAAATGTATACACTGTATTAGATATATAAACGTACACACTGTATAATATATATAAATGTACACACTGTATAATATATATAAATGTACACACTGTATTATATATATAAATGTACACACTGTATAATATATATAAATGTACACACTGTATAATATATATAAATGTACACACTGTATAATATATATAAATGTACACACTGTATAATATATATAAATGCACACACTGTATAAGATATATAAATGTACACACTGTATTAGATATATAAATGTACACACTGTATAATATATATAAATGTACACACTGTATAATATATATAAATGTACACACTGTATAATATATATAAATGTACACGCTGTCTGTATAATATATATAAATGTACACGCTGTATTAGATATATAAACGTACACACTGTATAATATATATAAATGTACACACTGTATAATATATATAAATGTACACACTGTATAATATATATAAATGTATACACTGTATTAGATATATAAATGTACACACTGTATTATATATATAAATGTACACACTGTATAATATATATAAATGTACACACTGTATAATATATATAAATGTACACACTGTATAATATATATAAATGTACACACTGTATAATATATATAAATGTATACACTGTATTAGATATATAAATGTACACACTGTATAATATATATAAATGTACACACTGTATTAGATATATAAATGTACACACTGTATAATATATATAAATGTACACACTGTATTATATATATATATATAAATGTACACACTGTATAATATATATAAATGTACACACTGTATAATATATATAAATGTACACACTGTATAATATATATAAATGTATACACTGTATTAGATATATAAATGTACACACTGTATAATATATATAAATGTACACACTGTATTATATATATATATATAAATGTACACACTGTATTATATATATATATATAAATGTACACACTGTATAATATATATAAATGTACACACTGTATTATATATAAATGTACACACTGTATAATATATATAAATGTACACACTGTATAAGATATATAAATGTACACACTGTATAAGATATATAAATGTACACACTGTATTATATATATATATATAAATGTACACACTGTATAATATATATAAATGTACACACTGTATAATATATATAAATGTACACACTGTATAATATATATAAATGTACACACTGTATTATATATATATAAATGTACACACTGTATAATATATATAAACGTACACACTGTATAATATATATAAATGTACACACTGTATAATATATATAAATGTACACACTGTATAATATATATAAATGTACACACTGTATAATATATATAAATGTACACACTGTATAATATATATAAATGTACACACTGTATTAGATATATAAATGTACACACTGTATAAGATATATAAATGTACACACTGTATAAGATATATAAATGTACACACTGTAATATATATAAATGTACACACTGTATAATATATATAAATGTACACACTGTATAATATATATAAATGTACACACTGTATAATATATATAAATGTATACACTGTATTAGATATATAAATGTACACACTGTATAATATATATAAATGTACACACTGTATTATATATATATAAATGTACACACTGTATTATATATATAAATGTACACACTGTATAATATATATAAATGTACACACTGTATAAGATATATAAATGTACACACTGTATAATATATATAAATGTACACACTGTATAATATATATAAATGTACACACTGTATTATATATATATATAAATGTACACACTGTATATATATATATAAATGTACACACTGTATAATATATATAAATGTACACACTGTATAATATATATAAATGTACACACTGTATAATATATAAATGTACACACTGTATTATATATAAATGTACACACTGTATAAGATATATAAATGTACACACTGTATAATATATATAAATGTACACACTGTATTATATATATATATAAATGTACACACTGTATAATATATATAAATGTACACACTGTATAATATATATAAATGTACACACTGTATTATATATATATATAAATGTACACACTGTATTAGATATATAAATGTACACACTGTATTATATATAAATGTACACACTGTATTATATATATATATAAATGTACACACTGTATAATATATATAAATGTACACACTGTATTATATATAAATGTACACACTGTATAAGATATATAAATGTACACACTGTATAATATATATAAATGTACACACTGTATTATATATATATATAAATGTACACACTGTATAATATATATAAATGTACACACTGTATAATATATATAAATGTACACACTGTATTATATATATATATAAATGTACACACTGTATAAGATATATAAATGTACACACTGTATAAGATATATAAATGTACACACTGTATAATATATATAAATGTACACACTGTATTATATATATATATAAATGTACACACTGTATAATATATATAAATGTACACACTGTATAATATATATAAATGTACACACTGTATAATATATATAAATGCACACACTGTATAATATATATAAATGTACACACTGTATTATATATATATATAAATGTACACACTGTATAATATATATAAATGTACACACTGTATAATATATATAAATGTACACACTGTATAATATATATAAATGTACACACTGTATTAGATATATAAATGTACACACTGTATAATATATATAAATGTATACACTGTATTAGATATATAAATGTACACACTGTATAATATATATAAATGTACACACTGTATAATATATATAAATGTACACTCTGTATAATATATATAAATGTATACACTGTATTAGATATATAAATGTACACACTGTATTAGATATATAAATGTACACACTGTATAATATATATAAATGTACACACTGTATAATATATATAAATGTACACACTGTATAATATATATAAATGTACACACTGTATTAGATATATAAATGTACACACTGTATAAGATATATAAATGTACACACTGTATAATATATATAAATGTACACACTGTATTATATATATAAATGTACACACTGTATAATATATATAAGTGTACACACTGTATTAGATATATAAATGTACACACTGTATAATATATATAAATGTACACACTGTATAATATATATAAATGTACACACTGTATAATATATATAAATGTACACACTGTATAATATATATAAATGTACACACTGTATAATATATATAAATGTACACACTGTATAATATATATAAATGTACACACTGTATTAGATATATAAATGTACACACTGTATAATATATATAAATGTACACACTGTATAAGATATATAAATGTACACACTGTATTATATATATATATAAATGTACACAATGTATAAGATATATAAATGTACACACTGTATAATATATATAAATGTACACACTGTATAATATATATAAATGTACACACTGTATAATATATATAAATGTACACACTGTATAATATATATAAATGTACACACTGTATAATATATATAAATGTATACACTGTATTAGATATATAAATGTACACACTGTATAATATATATAAATGTACACACTGTATAAGATATATAAATGTACACACTGTATAATATATATAAATGTACACACTGTATAATATATATAAATTTACACACTGTATAATATATATAAATGTACACACTGTATAATATATATAAATGTACACACTGTATAATATATATAAATGTACACACTGTATAATATATATAAATGTACACACTGTATTAGATATATAAATGTACACACTGTATAATATATATAAATGTACACACTGTATAATATATATAAATGTACACACTGTATAATATATATAAATGTACACACTGTATAATATATATAAATGTACACACTGTATAATATATATAAATGTACACACTGTATAAGATATATAAATGTACACACTGTATAATATATATAAATGTACACACTGTATAAGATATATAAATGTACACACTGTATAATATATATAAATGTACACACTGTATAAGATATATAAATGTACACACTGTATAATATATATAAATGTACACACTGTATAATATATATAAATGTACACACTGTATTAGATATATAAATGTACACACTGTATAAGATATATAAATGTACACACTGTATAATATATATAAATGTACACACTGTATTAGATATATAAATGTACACACTGTATTAGATATATAAATGTACACACTGTATAATATATATAAATGTACACACTGTATAATATATATAAATGTACACACTGTATAAGATATATAAATGTACACACTGTATAATATATATAAATGTACACACTGTATTATATATATATATATATATATATATATATAAATGTACACACTGTATAATATATATAAATGTACACACTGTATAATATATATAAATGTACACACTGTATAATATATAAATGTACACACTGTATTAGATATATAAATGTACACACTGTATTATATATATAAATGTACACACTGTATAATATATATAAATGTACACACTGTATAATATATATAAATGTACACACTGTATTATATATATATAAATGTACACACTGTATAATATATATAAATGTACACACTGTATTATATATATAAATGTACACACTGTATAATATATATAAATGTACACACTGTATAATATATATAAATGTACACACTGTATTATATATATAAATGTACACACTGTATAATATATATATAAATGTACACACTGTATAATATATATAAATGCACACACTGTATAATATATATAAATGTACACACTGTATTATATATATAAATGTACACACTGTATAATATATATAAATGTACACACTGTATAAGATATATAAATGTACACACTGTATAAGATATATAAATGTACACACTGTATTATATATATAAATGTACACACTGTATAATATATATAAATGTACACACTGTATAAGATATATAAATGTACACACTGTATTATATATATAAATGTACACACTGTATTATATATATATAAATGCACACACTGTATAATATATATAAATGTACACACTGTATAATATATATAAATGTACACACTGTATTAGATATATAAATGTACACACTGTATTATATATATAAATGTACACACTGTATAATATATATAAATGTACACACTGTATAAGATATATAAATGCACACACTGTATTATATATATATATAAATGCACACACTGTATAATATATATAAATGTACACACTGTATAATATATATAAATGTACACACTGTATTAGATATATAAATGTACACACTGTATTAGATATATAAATGTACACACTGTATTAGATATATAAATGTACACACTGTATAATATATATAAATGTACACACTGTATTAGATATATAAATGTACACACTGTATAATATATATAAATGTACACACTGTATAATATATATAAATGTACACACTGTATAATATATATAAATGTACACACTGTATTATATATATAAATGTACACACTGTATAATATATATAAATGCACACACTGTATTATATATATAAATGTACACACTGTATAATATATATAAATGTACACACTGTATTAGATATATAAATGTACACACTGTATTAGATATATAAATGTACACACTGTATTAGATATATAAATGTACACACTGTATAATATATATAAATGTACACGCTGTATAATATATATAAATGTACACACTGTATAATATATATATAAATGTACACACTGTATAATATATATATAAATGTACACACTGTATTATATATATATAAATGTACACACTGTATAATATATATAAATGTACACACTGTATAATATATATAAATGTACACACTGTATAATATATATAAATGTACACACTGTATTATATATATAAATGTACACACTGTATAAGATATATAAATGTACACACTGTATAATATATATAAATGTATACACTGTATAATATATATAAATGTACACACTGTATAATATATATAAATGTACACACTGTATAATATATATAAATGTACACACTGTATTATATATATAAATGTACACACTGTATTATATATAAATGTATACACTGTATAATATATATAAATGTACACACTATTATATATATATATATGTATATATATATAAATGTACACACTGTATAAATATATAAATGTACACACTGTATTAGATATATAAATGTACACACTGTATAATATATATAAATGTACACACTGTATTATATATATATATATATGTATATATATATAAATGTACACACTGTATAATATATATAAATGTACACGCTGTATTATATATATAAATGTACACGCTGTATAATATATATAAATGTACACGCTGTATTATATATATAAATGTACACACTGTATAAGAAATATAAATGTACACACTGTATAATATATATATAATGTACACACTGTATTATATATATATATAAATGTACACACTGTAATATATATATAAATGTACACACTGTATAATATATATAAATGTACACACTGTATAATATATATAAATGTACACACTGTATAATATATATAAATGCACACACTGTATAATATATATAAATGTACACACTGTATAATATATATAAATGTACACACTGTATAATATATATAAATGTACACACTGTATAATATATATAAATGTACACACTGTATTATATATATAAATGTACACACTGTATTAGATATATAAATGTACACACTGTATAATATATATAAATGTACACACTGTATTATATATATAAATGTATACACTGTATTAGATATATAAATGTATACACTGTATTAGATATATAAATGCACACACTGTATAATAGATATAAATGTACACACTGTATAATATATATAAATGTACACACTGTATTATATATATAAATGTATACACTGTATTAGATATATAAATGCACACACTGTATAATAGATATAAATGTACACACTGTATAATATATATAAATGTACACACTGTATAATATATATAAATGTATACACTGTATAATATATATAAATGTACACACTGTATAATATATATAAATGTACACACTGTATAAGATATATAAATGTACACACTGTATAATATATATAAATGTACACACTGTATAAGATATATAAATGTACACACTGTATTAGATATATAAATGCACACACTGTATAATAGATATAAATGTACACACTGTATTATATATATAAATGTACACACTGTATTATATATATATAAATGTACACACTGTATAAGATATATATAAATGTACACACTGTATGATATATATAAATGTACACACTGTATAATATATATAAATGTACACACTGTATAATATATATAAATGTACACACTGTATAATATATATAAATGTACACACTGTATAATATATATAAATGTACACACTGTATTAGATATATAAATGTACACACTGTATTATATATCTAAATGTACACACTGTATAAGATATATAAATGTACACACTGTATAATATATATAAATGTACACACTGTATAATATATATAAATGTACACACTGTATAATATATATAAATGTACACACTGTATAAGATATATAAATGTACACACTGTATAATATATATAAATGTACACACTGTATAAGATATATAAATGTACACACTGTATAATATATATAAATGTACACACTGTATAATATATATAAATGTACACACTGTATAATATATATAAATGTACACACTGTATTATATATATAAATGTACACACTGTATAATATATATAAATGTATACACTGTATTAGATATATAAATGTACACACTGTATAAGATATATAAATGTACACACTGTATAATATATATAAATGTACACACTGTATAATATATATAAATGTACACACTGTATTATATATATAAATGTACACACTGTATAAGATATATAAATGTACACACTGTATAATATATATAAATGTACACACTGTATAATATATATATAAATGTACACACTGTATTATATATATATAAATGTACACACTGTATAATATATATAAATGTACACACTGTATAATATATATAAATGTACACACTGTATAATATATATAAATGTACACACTGTATAATATATATAAATGTACACACTGTATAATATATATAAATGTACACACTGTATAATATATATAAATGTACACACTGTATAATATATATAAATGTACACACTGTATAATATATATAAATGTACACACTGTATAATATATATAAATGTACACACTGTATAATATATATAAATGTACACGCTGTATAATATATATAAATGTACACACTGTATTATATATATAAATGTACACACTGTATAAGATATATAAATGTACACACTGTATAATATATATAAATGTACACACTGTATTAGATATATAAATGTACACACTGTATAATATATATAATGCACACTCTGTATAATATATATAAATGTACACACTGTATAAGATATATAAATGTACACACTGTATAATATATATAAATGTACACACTGTATTAGATATATAAATGTACACACTGTATAATATATATAAATGCACACTCTGTATAATATATATAAATGTACACACTGTAAAATATATATAAATGTACACACTGTATAATATATATAAATGTACACACTGTATAATATATATAAATGCACACTCTGTATAATATATATAAATGCACACTCTGTATAATATATATATAAATGTACACACTGTAATATATATAAATGCACACACTGTAATATATATATAAATGTACACACTGTAATATATATATAAATGCACACACTGTATTCTATATATAAATGTACACACTGTATAAGATATATAAATGTACACACTGTATAATATATATAAATGTACACACTGTATAATATATATAAATGCACACTCTGTATAATATATATATAAATGTACACACTGTAATATATATAAATGCACACACTGTAATATATATATAAATGTACACACTGTAATATATATATAAATGCACACACTGTATTCTATATATAAATATACACACTGTATTATATATATATATATAAATGTACACTCTGCAATATACATATATATAAATACACACACTGTGTTATATATATAAATGTACACACTGTATAAGATATATATATATATATATATAAATGTACACACTGTGTTATATATATATATAAATGTACACACTGTATAATATATATAAATGCACACACTGTAATATATATATAATGTACACACTGTATTATATATATATAAATGTACACTCTGTATAATATATATAAATGTACACACTGTAATATATATAAATGCACACACTGTAATATATATATAAATGTACACACTGTAATATATATATAAATGCACACACTGTATTCTATATATAAATGTACACACTGTATTATATATATATATATATAAATGTACACTCTGCAATATACATATATATAAATGCACACACTGTGTTATATATATAAATGTACACACTGTATAAGATATATATATATAAATGTACACACTGTATAATATATATAAATGTACACACTGTATTATATATTTAAATGTACACACTGTATTATATATTTAAATGTACACACTGTATTATATATATAAATGTACACACTGTATAATATATATAAATGTACACACTGTATAATATATATAAATGTACACACTGTATTATATATATATAAATGTACACACTGTTTAATATATATAAATGTACACACTGTATAATATATATAAATGTACACACTGTATAATATATATAAATGTACACACTGTATTATATATATATAAATGTACACACTGTATTATATATATAAATGTACACACTGTATAATATATATAAATGTACACACTGTATAATATATATATAAATGTACACACTGTATAATATATATAAATGTACACACTGTATAATATATAATAAATGTACACACTGTATAATATATATAAATGTACACACTGTATTATATATATATAAATGTACACACTGTATAATATATATAAATGTACACACTGTATAATATATATAAATGTACACACTGTATAAGATATATAAATGTACACACTGTATAATATATATAAATGTACACACTGTATAATATATATAAATGTACACACTGTATAATATATATAAATGTACACACTGTATAATATATATAAATGTACACACTGTATAATATATATAAATGTACACACTGTATAATATATATAAATGTACACACTGTATAATATATATAAATGTACACACTGTATAATATATATAAATGTACACACTGTATAATATATATAAATGTACACACTGTATAATATATATAAATGTACACACTGTATAATATATATAAATGTATACACTGTATAAGATATATAAATGTACA